>NW_026610399.1:657341-909841 GCF_029499605.1 Hyla sarda
TGGTAATGTATCAGGTGATGAGGAGACTGAGGATAGGGTACGGGGGGGGCTGGGTGATGGTGTATCAGGTGATGAGGAGACTGAGGATAGGGTACGGGGGGGGCTGGGTGGTGGTGTATGAGGTGATGAGGAGACTGAGGATAGGGTACGGGGGGTTGGGTGGTGGTGTATGAGGTGATGAGGAGACTGAGGATAGGGTACAGGGGGCTGGGTGGTGGTGTATGAGGAGAATGAGGATGGGGTGCAGGGGGGCTGGGTTGTGGTGTATGAGGTGATGAGGAGACTGAGGATGCAGTATGGGGGGCTGGGTGGTGTTATATGAGGGGATGAGGAGACTGAGGATGGGGTACTGGGGGGGGGCTGTGTGGTGGTGTATGAGGTGATGAGGAGACTGTGGATAGGCGATGGGGGGCTGGGTTGTGATGTATGAGTTGATGAGAAGACTAAGGATAGGGTACGGGGGGGCTTGGTGGTGGTAAATGAGGTGATGAGGAGACTGAGAATGGAGTACGGGGGGCTTGGAGGTGGTGTATGATGAGAATGAGGATGGGATGCAGGGGGGACTGGGTTTTGGTGTATGAGGTGATGAGGAGACTGAGGAGACTGAGGATGGGGCACTGGGGGGGGCTTGGTGGCGGTGTATGAGGTCATGAGGAGACTGAGGATGGGGTACTAGGGGGCTGGGTGGTGGTGTATGAGGTGCTGATGAGAATGAGAATGGGGTACTGGGTGGGCTGGGTGGTAATGTATGAGGTGAGGAGGAGACTGAGGATAGGGTACTGGGGGGCTGAGTGGTGGTGTATCAGGAGACTGAGGATGGGGTACAGGGGGGGGGGGGCTGGGAGGTGGTGTATGAGGTGATGAGGAGACTGAGGATGGGGTATGGGGGGGCTGGGAGGTGGTGTATGAGGCTCTTCTACATATTAAAAACTCAGCTCTGCTACATATGACATACTCAGCTCTTCTACATATGACACACTCAGCTCTTCTACATATGACACACTCAGCTCTTCTACATGTGACACACTCAGCTCTTTTACATATGACACACTCAGCTCTGCTACATATGACACACTCAGCTCTGCTACATATGACACACTCGGCTCTTCTACATATGACACACTCAGCTCTTCTACATATGACACACTCAGCTCTTCTACATATGACACCATCAGCTCTTCTACATATGACACACTCAGCTCTGCTACATATGACACCCTCAGCTCTTCTACATATGACACACTCAGCTCTGCTACATATGACACACTCATCTCTGCTACATACGACACACTCAGCTCTTCTACATACGACACACTCAGCTCTGCTACATACGACACACTCAGCTCTGCTACATATGACAAACCCGGCTCTTCTACATTTGACACACTCATCTCTTCTACATATGACACACTCAGCTCTTCTACATATGACACACTCTGCTCTGCTACATACGACACACTCAGCTCTTCTACATATGACACACTCTGCTCTGCTACATATGACACACTCAACTCTTCTACATATGACACACTCAGCTCTGCTACATACGACACACTCAGCTCAGCTACATATGACACACTCGGCTCTTCTACATATGACACACTCAGCTCTTCTACATATGACACACTCAGCACTACTACATATGACACACTCAGCTCTTCTACATATGACACCCTCAGCTCTTCTACATATGACACCCTCAGCTCTTCTACATATGATACAGTCAGCTCTTCTACATGTGACACACTCAGCTCTGCTACATATGACGCACTCAGCTCTTCTACATGTGACACACTCAGCATTACTACATATGACACACTCAGCACTACTACATATGACACCGTCAGCTCTTCTACATATGACACAGTCAGCTCTTCTACATGACACACTCAGCACTACTACATATGACACACTCAGCTCTTCTACATATGACACACTCAGCTCTTCTACATATGACACCCTCAGCTCTTCTACATATGACACCCTCTGCTCTTCTACATATGACACATTCAGCTCTTCTACATATGACACACTCAGCTCTTCTACATATGACACACTCTGCTCTGCTACATATGATACACTCAACTCTTCTACATATGACACACTCAGCTCTGCTACATACGACACACTCAGCTCAGCTACATATGACACACTCAGCTCTTCTACATATGACACCCTCAGCTCTTCTACATATGACACACTCGGCTCTTCTACATATGACACAGTCAGCTCTTCTACATATGACACACTCAGCTCTTCTACATATGACACACTCAGCACTACTACATATGACACACTCAGCTCTTCTACATATGACACACTCAGCTCTTCTACATACGACACCCTCAGCTCTGCTACGTGCGACACACTTAGCTCTACTACATATGACACACTCAGCACTGCTACATATGACACACTCAGCTCTTCTACATATGACACCCTCAGCTCTACTACATATGACACACTCAGCTCTTCTACATATGACACCCTCAGCTCTTCTACATATGACACACTCAGCTCTTCTACATATGACACCCTCAGCTCTTCTACATGTGAAACCCTCAGCTCTTCTACGCATGATACAGTCAGCTCTTCTACATATGACACACTCAGCTCTTCTATATACGACACCCTCAGCTCTGCTACGTACGACACACTTAGCTCTACTACATATGACACACTCAGCACTGCTACATATGACACACTCAGCTCTTCTACATATGACACCCTCAGCTCTTCTACATATGACACACTCAGCTCTTCTACATATGACACCCTCAGCTCTTCTACATATGACACACTCAGCTTTTCTACATATGACACACTCAGCACTACTACATATGACACACTCAGCTCTTCTACATATGACACACTCAGCTCTTCTACATACGACACCCTCAGCTCTGCTACGTGCGACACACTTAGCTCTACTACATATGACACACTCAGCACTGCTACATATGACACACTCAGCTCTTCTACATATGACACCCTCAGCTCTACTACATATGACACACTCAGCTCTTCTACATATGACACCCTCAGCTCTTCTACATATGACACACACAGCTCTTCTACATATGACACCCTCAGCTCTTCTACATGTGAAACCCTCAGCTCTTCTACGCATGATACAGTCAGCTCTTCTACATATGACACACTCAGCTCTTCTATATACGACACCCTCAGCTCTGCTACGTACGACACACTTAGCTCTACTACATATGACACACTCAGCACTGCTACATATGACACACTCAGCTCTTCTACATATGACACCCTCAGCTCTACTACATATGACACACTCAGCTCTTCTACATATGACACAGTCAGCTCTTCTACATATGACACACTCAGCTCTGCTACATATGACACAGTCAGCTCTTCTACATATGACACACTCAGCACTACTACATATGACACACTCAGCTCTTCTACATATGACACACTCAGCTCTTCTATATACGACACCCTCAGCTCTGCTACGTACGACACACTTAGCTCTACTACATATGACACACTCAGCACTGCTACATATGACACACTCAGCTCTTCTACATATGACACCCTCAGCTCTACTACATATGACACACTCAGCTCTTCTACATATGACACCCTCAGCTCTTCTACATATGACACACTCAGCTCTTCTACATATGACACACTCAGCTCTTCTACATATGACACACTCAGCACTACTACATATGACACCCTCAGCTCTTCTACATATGACACAGTCAGCTCTTCTACATATGACACACTCAGCTCTGCTACATATGACACAGTCAGCTCTTCTACATATGACACACTCAGCACTACTACATATGACACACTCAGCTCTTCTACATATGACACACTCAGCTCTTCTATATACGACACCCTCAGCTCTGCTACGTACGACACACTTAGCTCTACTACATATGACACACTCAGCACTGCTACATATGACACACTCAGCTCTTCTACATATGACACCCTCAGCTCTACTACATATGACACACTCAGCTCTTCTACATATGACACCCTCAGCTCTTCTACATATGACACACTCAGCTCTTCTACATATGACACCCTCAGCTCTTCTACATGTGAAACCCTCAGCTCTTCTACGCATGATACAGTCAGCTCTTCTACATATGACACACTCAGCACTGCTACATATGACACACTCAGCTCTTCTACATATGACACACTCAGCTCTGCTACATACGACACACTCAGCTCTGCTACATATGACACACTCAGCTCTTCTACATATGACACACTCGGCTCTTCTACATATGACACAGTCAGCTCTTCTACATATGACACACTCAGCTCTTCTACATATGACACACTCAGCACTACTACATATGACACCCTCAGCTCTTCTACATATGACACAGTCAGCTCTTCTACATATGACACACTCAGCTCTGCTACATATGACACAGTCAGCTCTTCTACATAGGACACACTCAGCACTACTACATATGACACACTCAGCTCTTCTACATATGACACACTCAGCTCTTCTACATATGACACCATCAGCTCTTGTACATATGACACCCTCTGCTCTTCTACATATGACACAGTCAGCTCTTCTACATATGACACACTCGGCTCTTCTACATATGACACACTCTGCTCTGCTACATACAAAACACTCAGCTCTTCTACATATGACACACTCTGCTCTACTACATATGACACACTCAACTCTTCTACATATGACACACTCAGCTCTGCTACATACGACACACTCAGCTCAGCTACATATGACACTCTCAGCTCTTCTACATATGACACCCTCAGCTCTTCTACATTTGACACACTCGGCTCTTCTACATATGACACAGTCAGCTCTTCCTCATATGACACACTCAGCACTACTACATATGACACACTCAGCTCTTCTACATACGACACCCTCAGCTCTGCTACGTACGACACACTTAGCTCTACTACATATGACACACTCAGCACTGCTACATATGACACACTCAGCTCTTCTACATATGACACCCTCAGCTCTACTACATATGACACACTCTGCTCTTCTACATATGACACACTCAGCTCTTCTACATATGACACCCTCAGCTCTACTACATATGACACACTCAGCTCTTCTACATATAACACACTCAGCTCTGCTACATATGACACAGTCAGCTCTTCTACATATGACACACTCAGCTCTTCTACATATGACACACTCGGCTCTTCTACATATGACACACTCAGCTCTTCTACATATGACACACTCAGCTCTGCTACATATGACACACTCAGCACTACTACATATGGCACACTCAGCACTACTACATATGACACACTCAGCACTACTACATATGACACACTCAGCTCTGCTACATATGACTAGTGTTGAGCGGCATAGGCCATATTCGAATTCGCGAATATTCGCGAATATATGGTCGAATATTCGTCATATATTCGCGAATATTCGCGAATATATGGTCGAATATTCGTCATATATTCGCGAATATTCGCATATATTCGCGAATATTCGCATATTCGTTATCTCCGTTTCATTCTCGCATATACGAAAATTAGCATATGCGAAAATTAGCATATACGAAAATTAGCATATGCTAATTTTCGTATATGCGAATTTTCGCACGCCAGTCTCACACAGTAGTATTAGAGCCTTCTTTACACCACACAAGCTGGAAGCAGAGAGGGATGATCACTGTGATGTGTACTGTGAAAAAAAAAAATAAATAAAAAAAAGAATATTCGTAATTACGAATATATAGCGCTATATTCGCGAAATTCGCGAATTCGCGAATATGCGATATTCGCGAATAATATTCGAATTGCGAATATTCGCGAGCAACACTACATATGACACACTCAGCTCTGGTACATATTACACACTCAGCTCTGCTGCACCCAACTCAGGCTGGGTCCACACTACGTTTTGTCCCATACGGGAGCGCATACGGCAGGAGGGAGCTAAAAGCTCGCGCTCCCGTATGTAACCGTATGCGCTCCCGTATGCCATTCACTTCAATGAGCCGACCGGAGTGAAACGTTCGGTCCGGTCGGCTCATTTTTGCGCCGTATGCGCTTTTACAACCGGACCTAAAACCGTGGTTGACCACGGTTTTAGGTCCGGTTGTAAAAGCGCATACGGCGCAAAAATGAGCCGACCGGACCGAACGTTTCACTCCGGTCGGCTCATTGAAGTGAATGACATACGGGAGCGCATACGGTCACATACGGGAGCGCAAGGTTTTAGCTCCCTCCTGCCGTATGCGCTCCCGTATGGGACAAAACGTAGTGTGGACCCAGCCTCAATCAGTTTTAGTGCTATGACATGTTATGTTCTTGACACCGCAAAAAACTCCTGATTTTATTACATAGTGGCCTCTGCGGGGGAAATGTAGTATTACATGGCGGCCATCTATCTATCTATCCATCTATCTATCCATCCATCTATCTATCTATCTATCTATCTATCTATCTATCTATCTATCTATCTATTGATCTATCCATCCATCCATCTATCTATCTATCTATCTATCTATCTATCCATCTATCTATCTCTCTCTCTCTCATATCTATCTATCTATCTATCTATCTATCTATATCTATCTATCTATCTATCTATCTATCTATATCTATCTATCTATCTATCCCATATCTATTTATCTATCTCATATCTGTCTATCTCAAATCTATCGATTAGTGTTGCTCGCGAATATTCGCAATGCAAATTTTATTAGCGAATATCGCATATTCGCGAATTCGTGAATATTCGCAAATATAGCACTATATATTCGTAATGACGAATATTCATTTATTTTTTTTTTACTTAATTTTTTTTTTCCCAGTACACATCACAGTGATCATCCCTCTCTGCTTCCAGCTTGTGTGGTGTAAAGAAGGCTCTAATACTACTGTGTGAGACCGGTGTGTGAATGTTCGCATATGCGAAAATTAGCATATGCTTATTTTCGTATATGCGAATTTTCGGTTATGCCAATTAAGGTGTATGCTAATATTCGCATATGCTAATTTTCGCATGCACAAAGTTTTGCATATGCGAAAATAATTCGGAGAATATTATGAATATGTGCATAATCGCGAATATATGACGAATATTCGTCCATATATTCGAGAATATTCGCGAATTCGAATATGGCCTATGCCGCTCAACACTACTCATAGGCAGAATGTAATATTTGTGCTGCTCCATACTTACAAAGCTCACATTCAGATTCCTCACTCACCCAAGTCAGGTCCAATTTGTTATCAAAGAAAGACAAAACCTGAAAACCTAAGGGAAATGCCATGACTGGGTTTGGAGGGGCTGGGGCTAGTGTTTAGGGGAAAAGGGGTAAGTAAGTGTTAGTCAGATGGGAAGAGTAGTAGGGCTATAAATAGTGTGAAACAAGATGGGTTTTTGGCCATATTACAAAGGTTATTAGTAAAATCATGGCCCATACTAAATGTGAAAAAAATAAAAAACAGAAGGGGAAATTTCAGTGTTGGTGGAAAACAAAAAAACACAGGATTGGGTAGGTGGGTGGTTGTGATTGGCTGGGAAATTGAGGGAATGGTTAGTCATGGTAGTGTTCATAGTCGGAGCCCTTGGAGTTGGTGATAATTGAGGCTTTGGTGATTTGGGGAGGAATCCAGTAAGGATCCCTGTTGCGGACAAAAATAATAAAATAATGGGAGTCTAGTGGTAGCCTGCAGATTATTGGACTATGGCCCATGATTTTGTTCTGAGCCAACAATGATTGGTCAGAAGTAAATTGCAGTGGTGGTGGGTGGATTATCCCCAGATTGGGGTCTTCAAGGACTTCCCTTGTCAGGTGATTATAAATTCTCTGGAATTATTATTATTATTATTGTTATTATTATTATTATTATTATTATTATTATTATTATTATTAATAGTGTTGCTTGCGAATATTCACAATGCTAAATTTATTCACGAATATTGCATATTCGTGAATTTGCGAATATTCGCGAATATAGTACAATATATTCGCAATTACAAATATTTGTTTTATTTATTTATTTTTCATAGTACACATCACAGTGATCATCCCTCTCTGCTTCCAGCTTGTGTGGTGTAAAGAAGGCTCTAATACTACTGTGTGAGACCGGTGTGCGCATTTTCGCATATGCAATGTTTTTATATGCTAATTTTCGCATATGCAAAATAAAACGCGAATATTACGAATATGCAAATTTAGCGAATATATGATGAATATTATTATATACTCGCACAATATCGCAAATTCGAATATGGCCTATGCCGCTCAACACTAATTATTAATAATAAATGTGCCAATGTGGTAATTGTGAGGCATCACGATTGGTCAGGAATTAGAGGATAAGGTATGTGTCACGCCGAGCGCTCCGGGTCCCGCCGCTTCCCCAGAGCGCTCGCGGCGTGCCCGTGTATGCAGCGCTCAGGTCGGCACCGCTGACCACGAGCGCTGCTTCCATGTCTCCGGTGGGGACGCGATCTGAGGTACGGGACGTGCCCCACCTGCCCCGTCCTCCTGTTCAGTCCCTGCACGCGCGGCCCCGCTCTCTAGAGCGTGCGCGCACCGGGTCTCTCAGATTTAAAGGGCTAGTGCACCATTAACTGGTGCCTGGCCCAATTAGTCCCAAGCGCTTCCTACACTATATAAACCCACTTCCCCTTCCTGTCCTTGCCGGATCTTGTAGCCTAGTGCCCTGTGAAAGCGTTTCTGTGTGTTCCATTGCCAGTGTACCCAGACCCTTGCCGTTGCCCCTGACTACGAACCGTTGCTGCCTGTCCAGACCTTCTGCTACGTCCGACCTTGCTCTTGCCTTGTCCTTGTGTACCGCGCCTGTCTCAGCTGTCAGTGAGGTTGAGTCACTATCGGGTGAAACGACCTGGGGGTTACCTGCCGCTGCAAGTCCATCCCGCTTTGCGGCAGGCTCTGGTGAAAACCAGTAACCCCTTAGACTCCTTTCCCCTGGTACGGCCAACGCCATAACCTCACTGGCTCAGAGAATCCACCACCCCTGTCCTCCCTGCATACCAGTCCGGATCCTGACAGTATGTTATGTGCTGTTCATTTAATATAATAGCTACTGTGGCCAATTTAAGGCCAGGTATCTTATTTAGGGGCTAGATGAGTCAGCAAGTTGCATCCGAGCAGCAAGTTGACAATACCATACTAAAGTGTTATTTGCTAAAAGCCAAGTAACAATATGGTGTCCAACCAGTGCATATTATGAAATGAATAGTGTTGAGCGGCATAGGCCATATTCGAATTCGCGAATATTCGCGAATATATGGACGAATATTCGTCATATATTCGCGAATATTCGCATATTCGTTATATTCTCGTTTTATTTCGCATATGCGAACATTCGCATATGTGAAAATTAACATATGTGAATATTAGCATATACAAAATTAGCACACGCAAAAGCATATGATAATTTTCGCATATGCGAATTGTCGCGCGCCAGTCTCACACAGTAGTATTAGAGCCTTCTTTACACCACACAAGCTGGAAGCAGAGAAGGATGATCACTGTGATGTGTACTGTGGAAAAAAAAAAACAATAAATAAACGAATATTCGTAATTACGCCATTTCGAATTCGCGAATATGCGATATTCGCGAATAATATTCGAATTGCGAATATTCGCGAGCAACACTACTTTCCTATATATCTATCTATTTATCCATCAATCTCTCTCAATCTATCTATCTATCTATCTCTCTCATCTATCTATCTCATATCTATCTATCTCATATCTATCTATCTCTCTCATCTATCTCATATCTATCTATCTCTCTCATCTATCTCGTATCTATCTATTTATCCATCTATCTCTCTCAATCTATCTATCTATCTCTCTCATCTATCTATCTCATATCTATCTCTCTCATATCTATCGCTCTCATATATATATATATATATATATATATATATATATATATATATATATATACACACACACACACACACACACAAGAATGGTCCGAGTCCTATGGAGACTTCTCTTTGTTGTACAGTATTATAGGCATTAGAGAGTTTCTCTTTACCTGGAGGTTCGGCTTCCTCAGGGGACAACTTCAAAAAGCAAATATTGGCTGGAATTCTGAACATGGGCGACTCGTTCTCGAACAAGTTCATGTGTGCGACGTGCGCATAGTGTCCGGCGCGGTGACTCTAATAATACAGGATAACAATAAAATTGGCGGTCTGCAGTCATTGCCCCCCTGCACATTATACAGGACCCATATACATGGTAACAGCTTCTACAAATTAAAGAGGCCCTCTGAGAATGTTATCATATTTAGTGCAGCAGGGGTTATTATTAGAGAATAATGTAGAGGTTCTTGTGTATGCCTTGGGCTTACTTGTTTTAGCTGATGTGGCAGGTGTGGGGGTTTTCAGCCATACTGATTGTAATTCCATCACTGAAATGATTTACTAATGCTGCCTTAATTTCCCATGAATCCTCTGGCTTTGCAGAGAGAGGGTGTGGAGTCTGATCACTGCACCTGGTCATCTAATTAGGCTGCTGCTGGAGGTCTCCCAGGGGAACTTATTAGACCCATAATTGAGTTGTGTCAGTTAACATTAGGTGCAGATTTGATGCATTTTCTTATTCTATGTGCGTTTTTAAGAGAAATATTGTAATGAGGAGAAAGTGATGTTATGTATAATCACAACTTAGGCATTTTCTGAAGAGTCAAAATATTTGCACAATTATGGTAAATATGGTTAGTACCAACCGGATAAAAAATGGCAAACATGTAATCTGTTAATACAGGCTCAGGTGAGATGTATAACTAATGATCCCATAGAGATGGCAGCAGTATACCGATAGAGCTGAAGGAGATTATATTACTGCTATACGTCCTGATCCCATAGAGATAGCAGCAGTATACAGATAGAGCTGAAGGAGATGGTATTGCTGCTAAACGTCCTGATCCCATAGAGATAGCAGCAGTATACAGATAGAGCTGGAGGGGAGGTGTATAACTGCTATGTATCCTGATCCCATAGAGATAGCAGCAGTATACAGATAGAACTGGAGGGGAGGTGTATAACTACTATATATCCTGATCCCATAGAGATAGCAGCAGTATACAGATAGAGCTGAAGGAGATGGTATTACTGCTATATGTCCTGATCCCATAGAGATAGCAGCAGTATACAGATAAAACTGGAGGGGGGGGGGGGGCATACAACTACTATATATCCTGATGACATAGAGATAGCAGCAGTATACAGATAGAGCTGAAGGAGATGGTATTACTGCTATACGTCCTGATCCCATAGAGATAGCAGCAGTATACAGATAGAGCTGGAGGGGAGGTGTATAACTGCTATGTATCCTGATCCCATAGAGATAGCAGCAGTATACAGATAAAACTGGAGGGGGGGGTGTATAACTACTATATATCCTGATGACATAGATATAGCAGCAGTATACAGATAGAGTTTGAAGGGATGGTATAACTGCTATATATCCTGATCCCATAGCGATAGCAGCAGTATACAGATAGAGCTAAAGGGGGAGGGAACTGATCGGTGATGAGTCAGACTGGTGATCACATGACCCAGTTAGCATAATGAAACATATAGATGCAGCTGGAATATAACAGATGGAGTTGAGTGTTCACATTACGGGCAAAAAAACTGCAAAAAACAAAACAATAACAACCCATAACGGTTATATACGGTTATATATTTATCATTAATATGTATCCCCTCATCTATTAAATGGGATCTCGGGGGATATATACTCCTGTCACTCCAGAGCTGCATTCAGAATTCTGCCCACTATCTCAACAGGACCTTGAACATCATAGTGAGTGCAGCTTTGGATGTGAATGGAGTAGAGGTCCAATCGTGTGCAGTTCAGGTGTATGTGCGGTGCGAACACTTACTACGGGGTTGGTGCCTCGGTAAATGAAGGTGTCTGATGTGAGATGAATGGTCCCTGCCGCCCCCTCTGGAGAAGTAATGGACTGTTCCACGTGTTAGCTCTGCCAAGATCGGCAAAAATGACAGAAGTAAAGCGACACGTCGTGCTCCCGGAGCTGCGTGCGTCATGTGACCGAGCAGAGTAATAAGGTTTATTCACCTGGATCCTACTCCTCATCCCGCTGCCAGACATCTCTATACAGATGGTACCGGGGAGCGACTGAGGTTTGGTGCCCAGGTTGATGGACAATGGGTACATGATGTCTGTGGTGGAGAACATTACCGTCACCCTGTGATCCGTAACTCATAAAATAGAAATTGTGGGTGTTTATTTATTTATTTTATTTTTATTTATTTTATTTATTTAATTAATTAATTAATATTTTTATTTATTTATTTATTTATTTATTTATTATATTATTTCACAGCCTGAAGTTGTCTTAAAGGAGTATTCCAGGGAAAAAAAATAATTAAATATCAATTGGCTCCAGAAAGTTAAACAGCTTTGTAAATTACTTCTATTAAAAAAAATTGTAATCCTTCCAGTAGTTATCAGCTGTTGAAGTTGACTTGTTCTTTTCTTTCTGACAACAGTGCTCTATGCTGACACCTCTGCTTGTCTCAGGAACTGTCCGAAGCATTAGAGGTTTGCTATGGGGATTTGATCCTACTTTGGACAGTGCCTGAGGTGCCAGCACTATTGTCAGAAGGAAAAGAACAACTCAACTTCAGCAGCTCATAACTACTGGAAGGATCAACATTTTTTAATAGAAGTCATTTACAAATCTGTTTAACAAAAAATATTTAAAAAAATAAAAGTTTTTTTTTTTTCCTGGAATACTCCTTTAACTGTTTTTACTGCTGTCTATGGGGAGATGCAGCTGCACCTTCTGAACACTATAGACACAACACTGACATCTAGTGGTGAGACTGAAAACTGCACTTTACCCTGCAAGATGCAATGTCGGTAGAAGGGAAGTACAAGACGTATATGTCCGGTGTATGGTTATGATGGGTGCCCCCTAGTGGCATCTATCATTAGTGTTGAGCGGCATAGGCCATATTCGAATTCGCGAATATTCGCGAATATATGGACGAATATTCGTCATATATTCGCGAATATTCGCATATTCGTTATATCCTCGCTTTATTTTCGCATATGCGAACATTCGCGTATGCGAAAATTTGCAGATACAAAATTAGCATAAGCTAAAATTCGCATATGCTAATTTTCGCATATGCGAATTGTCGCACGCCAGTCTCACACAGTAGTATTAGAGCCTTCTTTACACCACACAAGCTGGAAGCAGATAGGGGTGATCACTGTGATGTGTACTGTGAAGAAAAAAAAAAAAAAAAAACGAATATTCGTAATTACGAATATATAGCGCTATATTCGCGAAATTCGCGAATTCGCGAATATGCGATATTCGCGAATAATATTCGAATTGCGAATATTCGCGAGCAACACTATCTATCATACAAAGGGTCCAAAAGTAAAAGGACATATACTGTGCGGTACACTTTGTTTTGCCTCATCCAGCTCAATGGAATAGCACAGTGCTCTCAGTTATTGTATCCAGCAGAGCCCCCTGCATATGTCCCCGGCAGGTACACACACAAACCATATACCAAATGCCACAAATAATGATACAATAGTATCACTGATACAAAAAGCTTTTCTTCAAAAAAGTGAGGTTTTCCATTTGACCAGTAGATGCCAGTGTTGTACCAATAGGTGCAAGTGCAGTTTCTAGTAAGTTTTCTGCTTCCTTACTATCCTTGCTTAATTTACAATGACACTGCTTATTACTGCTCTATAATGTCCTCCATGCTGCTGCTACTTCTAAGTGTATGTAAGAGAGAGAGGTAGGGGAGCAAAATCTTCATTGGCTAATGGAGCCTTATAGATATATTGAGGGTGTGCCCCAGAAGCCTGGGAGGTACACACACCAAGCATATACCAAATGCCACAAATAATGATACAATAGCTGGGAGTTGTAGTTTTTCAAAAGCTGGATGTATCTTGGTTGAGAAATATTGGTCTAATCAGCCCCCCGGGGTGACCTTTAGCACCAGCATTCTAATTAGATGACTAGGTGCAGTGATCAGACTTCACACCTATCTGCAAAGCCAGACGATTCATGGGAAATGTAGGCAGCATTAGAAAATCATTTCAGTAATGGAGTATGAGTCAGTATGGCTGAAAACACCTATGCCTGCCATGTCAGCTAAAACAGGTAAGCACAAGGTATACACAAAAACCTTCCCAACGTCTTATTGCTCTAACATAAACGCAGATCGACTTCTTACATTCACAGCAAATAAACAAATATGTTAATAAATAATTTGCACATCATTTTAAAGAGAAGAAATCCTAGACCGGGGCCCAGCTCTGACTCACAGAGAAAACAAAAATAAGTCTAAAAACACATTTCAATCTATACGAAAACTTAATTTGTAACTAAATAAACCTGTCACTTGGGTGATAGGAATTGTCAATTATTTTGTTCCTTTACAAACTGAAGTTGTTACTATATTTACTGCTGTCTATGGGGAGATGAAGCGGCACCTGCCACACACTACTGGTGCAACACTGACATCTGGTGGTTAGAAGGAAAATCACACAAAGAAAAGCTATTGTATCATTATTTGTGGCATTTGGTATATGCTTGGTGTGTGTGCCTGCCAGGCTCCTGGGGCACACCCTGGATATATCTATAAGGCTCCATTAGCCAATGGAGATTTTTCTCCCCTACCTCTCTCTCTTACATACACTTAGAAGTAGCAGCAGCATGGAGGACATTATAGAGCAGTAATAAGCAGTGTCAATGTAAATTAAGCAATGATAGTAAGGAAGCAGAAAACCTACTAGAAACTGCCCCTACCACACATTATTGGTACAACATTGGCATCTAGTGATCAAATGGAAAACCTCTCTCCTTTGAAGAAAAGCTTTTTGTATCAGTGATACTATTGTATCATTATTTGTTGCATTTGGTATATGCTTGGTGTGTGTACCTCCCAGGCTCCTGGGGCACACCCTCAATATGTCTATAAGACTATTAGCCAATGGAGATTTTGCTCCCCTACCTTTCTCTCTTACATACACTTAGAAATAGCAGCAGCATTGAGGACATTATAGAACAGTAATAAGCAGTGTCACTATAAATTAAGCAATGATAGTAAGGAAGCAGAAAACTTACTAGAAACTGCAACTGCCACACACTATTGGTACAACACTGGCATCTAGTGGTCAAATGGAAAACCTCTCTCCTTTGAAGAAAAGCTTTTTGTATCAGTGATACTATTGTATCATTATTTGTGGCATTTGGTATATGCTTAGTGTGTGTACCTGCCAGGCTCCTGGGGCACACCCTCAATATGTCTATAAGACTATTAGCCAATGGAGATTTTGCTCCCGTCCCTTTCTCTCTTACATACACTTAAAAGTAGCAGCAGCATGGACATTATAGAGCAGTGCTAAGCAGTGTCATTGTAAATTCACCAATGGTAGTGAGGAAGCAGAACACTTACTAGAAGCTGCATCAACCTCTGTGTGTGTGTCAATTTCTCTATCTGCAGCTGTTCCCTCTCCCCCCCCCTTCCTTTACCATAGACATCTATTGGTCGCAGCTGTAACCTGATCCCTCAGTAAGTTGGTAATCATTCTTCAGCTACCTCATTTAATCAGTGAATTAAGAGTAGAAGAGAAGAGAACAAGGACTTTTTATACTCGTCACTTGCACAATTGATTTATACTTAAACTAAAATAGCTTTAAACGTAATAATGGAAAAAAATAGTTTGATATGCAAATTGAACAAAAACAATTCAAAACCCTCATTTATACATTGTGCGCCTTATTTCATACAAAAATAATCTAACATTTTTAGTTTCCTGTTAATACTGTTGTGTTGGGGGATTATTTTTTGGGGTACATAATACTTCAAGACTGAAAAAGTGTCCAATAAAAAAAAAAAAAAAAATCCAAAAAATGTTTATGAAAATATAAATTAACTACTTATATAATACAAATACTGCCCCCTTTCCTATAAATAATAATAATACTAATAATAACAAATAAATAAAAATTATATATATATATATATATATATATATATATATATATATATATATAATTTTTTTTTTTACGGTAAAATAAAAAATGTCTTTACAAAACACAGTAGGTCCTGCAAAAATCAACCCTTATGTGGCTCTGTAGATCTGTAGATGGAATAATAGGAAAACATGAAAATGCAACAAATAAATAAATAAATAAAAAATATCCTGAGTCATTAAGGGATTAAGAAGGTTTATTGTTTTTACAGAACATTTTGCAGCAGATCGTAGGATTTTGGAATAATGTTTTTTTTTTTTTTTTTTCTTACCTCTGGGAGATCCTGGGCCTCTGGAGAATGTTGAGTATGAGGAGGGGGCATTTCTGCAGCTGTCACTGCCCTCTGGTGGATAAGAGAGGGAATTGCAGTTAAAACTTTTTTTTTAGAAGTTCCATAAGTGACGTCAGCAAAAGATCTGAAAAGTAACGTAGTATGACAATATTTCCCAATCAATGTGCCTCCAGCTGTTGCAAAACTACAACTCCCAGAGCTCGAAGGGCTGGGCTATTTATGTAACTGCCATTAATGTCAATTGGAGTTGCACAAAGTGCATAATTCGCCCGCTTCGGCTGTTTTTGGTTTCCTGCCCACCTTTAGCTGCTGCAAAAAGGCCAGAGGGGGCAATAAAACCATAAGGGGGGGGGGGGGTATATATACATAGTATATGGCAGTGTTATTTATATCGAGGCAGATTACCAGATTTTTGCCGGCATTGTCCATCCTTTAGAAAAAAATAAATAAATATATATTTATTACCTCCGCCTTCATTCCGGTGCTGATCCCCCGTTTCCCCGTATACTCAGGAATAACAAGGCTGTTAATTTGCTGAACAGGAGGGAGAACTCTGGATCAGCGTGGAAATGACGGCAGATATAAATTTAAGTGTACAGAATATGGCGGTATTATTTATGTGTACAGAATATGGCGGTATTATTTATGTGTACAGAATATGGGGGTATTATTTATGTGTATAGTATATGGCAGTATTATTTATGTGTACAGTATACAGTGTTATTATTTATATGTACAGTATACAGTGGTATTATTTATGTGTAGAATATCTGGCGGTGGTATTTATGTGTACAGTATACGGTGGTATTATTTATGTGTACAGTATACAATGGCATTATTTATGTGTACAGTATACAGTGGTATTATTTATGTGTATAGTATATGGCAGTATTATTTATGTGTACAGTATACAGAGTTATTATTTATATGTACAGTATACAGTGGTAATATTTATGTGTAAAGTATATGGCGGCATTATTTATGTGTACAGTATATGGCAGTATTATTTATGTGTACAGTATACAGTGTTATTATTTATATGTACAGTATACAGTGGTATTATTTATGTGTAGAATATCTGGCAGTGGTATTTATGTGCACAGTATACGGTGGTATTATTTATGTGTACAGTATACAATGGCATTATTTATGTGTACAGTATATGGGGGTATTGTTTATGTGTACAGTATATGGCTGTGTTATTTATATGTACAGTATACAGTGGTATTATTTTTGTGTACAGTATACACTGGTATTATTTATGTGTATAGTATATTGTGGTATTATTTATGTGTACAGTATACAATGGTATTATTTATGTGTATAGTATACGTTGGTATTATTTATGTGTACAGTATATGGCGGTATTATTTATGTGTACATTATATGGTGGTGTTATTTATATGTACAGTACATGGTGGTATTGTTTATGTGTACAGTATACAGTGGTATTATTTATGTGTACAGTATATGGCGGTATTATTTATGTGTACAGCATATGGCGGTGTTATTTTTATGTACAGTACATGGTGGTATTATTTATGTGTACAGTATATGGCGGTGTTATTTATGTGTACAGTATATGGTGGTATTGTTTATGTATACAGTATATGGTGGTGTTATTTATATGTACAGTATACAGTGATATTATTTATTACTATATATGAAGGTGAAACAACCAATAAAATCTCAGGAATTATTTTATTCAGTCACAATCAATATTATTCAAGCCCCCTGAACAGATCCCCTCATGAGGCTCCATATACTTTTGTCCAGTGTTTCCCCGTCAGGCTGTCTCCAGCTATTACAAAACTACAACTCCCAGCATGCCCGGACAACCATAGGCTGTCCGGGCATGCTGGGAATTGTAGTTTTGCAACAGGCTCCGTAAGTCTATGGTGGTTAATCTACTCCGCTGATCTACATATTGTATCTAAGCTTTGTCTTCTTTGCTAATATGATTCCAATATTTACCTCCTCCTTATGTGTTTGCCGGCGTCTTATCCCAGGAGTGTGCGCTGCAGATCAGCATACAAACAAGATGGTTGTCATGGTGATGGGAGCGGAGCCCTGCCTTAATACAATGGAGACCATCCTGCTGAACAATCAGGGAGCTGAGACTGCCAGAGGCACAGAAGTGCTGTGTGTGATACTGCTGAGCTGTGTATCTAAGCTTATGATGTGTGATACTGCTGAGCTGTGTATCTAAGCTAACGATGTGTGATACTGCTGAGCTGTGTATCTAAGCTTACGATGTGTGATACTGCTGAGTTGTGTATCTAAGCTTATGATGTGTGATACTGCTGAGCAGTGTATGTAAGCTTATGATGTGTGATACTGCTGAGCCGTGTATCTAAGCTTATGATGTGTGATACTGCTGAGCCGTGTATCTAAGCTTATGATGTGATACTGCTGAGCTGTGTATCTAATCTTATGATGTGTGATACTGCTGAGCTGTGTATCTAAGCTTACGATGTGTGATACTGCTGAGCTGTGTATCTAAGCTTATGATGTGTGATACTGCTGATCTGTGTATCTAAGCTTATGATGTGATACTGCTGATCTGTGTATCTAAGCTTATGATGTGATACTGCTGAGCTGTGTATCTAAGCTTATGATGTGATACTGCTGAGCTGTGTATCTAAGCTTATGATGTGATACTGCTGAGCTGTATATCTAAGCTTATGATGTGTGATACTGCTGAGCTGTGTATAAAAGCTTATGATTTGTAATACTGCTGAGCTGTGTATAAAAGCTTATGATGCGTGATACTGCTGAGCTGTGTATCTAAGCTTATGATGTGTGATACTGCTGAGCTGTGTATCTAAGCTTATGATGTGTGATACTGCTGAGCTGTGTATCTAAGCTTACGATGTGTGATACTGCTGATCTGTGTATCTAAGCTTATGATGTGATACTGCTGAGCTGTGTATCTAAGCTTATGATGTGTGATACTGCTGAGCTGTGTATCTAAGCTTATGATGTGATACTGCTGAGCTGTGTATCTAAGCTTATGATGTGTGATACTGCTGAGATGTGTATCTAAGCTTACGATGTGTGATACTGCTGAGCTGTGTATCTAAGCTTATGATTTGTAATACTGCTGAGCTGTGTATCTAAGCTTATGATGTGTGATACTGTTTGTTGAGCTGTGTATCTAAGTTTATGATGTGAGATATTGCTGAGTTGTGTATCTAAGCTTATGATCTGTGATACTGCTGAGCTGTGTATCTAAGCTTATGATGTGTGATACTGTCTGCTCAGCTGTGTATCTAAGTTTATGATGTGTGATACTGTCTGTTGAGCTGTGAATCTAAGTTTATGATGTAAGATATTGCTGAGCTGTGTATCTAACCTTATGATGTGTGATACTGTCTGCTGAGCTGTGAATCTAACCTTATGATGTGTGATAATATCTGCTGAGTTGATGTATCTAAGCCTATGATGTGCAGTACTACCTGCTGAGCTGATTTATCTAAGCCTATTTTATGTTACTGAGCTGTGTATCTAAGCCTATGATGTGTAATACTGTAATGCGGACCGGAACAGCCCCCCATCCTACACACTCCCACAGGACCCCCCCCCCCCCCCATAAATAAATAAGCCCTACCCTGAAACTAAGCCCTAGTGTGTTTTTTGTGACTAAAATTAATATAAGACCCGGGCTTATTTTCTGAGAAACACGGTAGGTAGATAGATATGAGATAGATAGATAGATAGATAGATAGATAGATAGATAGATATGAGATAGATATATAGATATGAGATAGATAGAAATGAGATAAATAGATATAGATATGAGATAGATAGATACGAGATAGATAGATAGATATACATTAGTAGAAGTCCGCAGCACACAATCCGAATAAGTGAAAAAAAGTGTAGTTTATTCCATAAACAGGTGAAAGTTACAGCGACGTTTCAACCAGCTCTCCTGATGCTTGAGAAAGACCAGGAGAGCTGGTTGAACCGTCGCTGTAACTTTCACCTGTTTATGGAATAAAACTTCACTTTTTTTTCACTCATTCGGATTGTGTGCTGCGGACTTCTATTAATGTATATCACAGATAGGACCATTGACCAGGGTCCGGCTCTGCGTGCACCGCTACTTCCTTTTTTTGGGGTGCTGTTTCCCTTGGATTATAGATAGATAGATAGAAAAATCCAAGCTTGAGCAGCACCTCCGTATAAATATAGAGGGTTTCACATTTTCCCCTTATGTTTTGGTTTGAGTTCACACTATCTATTATTCACATAATATTTGCCCTTCTGCTTGCCTTGCCCTAAGATGGCGACAGTACTCCTCACCCCGTTTATCGGTTTGGCCGATAGTATCGACTGATATTCACAATTTTTGACATTGTTGTTATCGGCAATTACCTTGCCGATATGCCGATAATGTGGTTGGCATTACTATGGGGCACTGTGGGTGGCATTATTATGGGGCACTGTGGGTGGCATTATTATGGGGCACTGTGGTTGGCATTATTATGGGGCACTGTGGTTGGCATTATTATGGGGCACTGTGGGTGGCATTATTATGGGGCACTGTGGGTGGCATTATTGTGGGGCACTGTGGGTGGCATTATTATGGGGCACTGTGGTTGGCATTATTATGGGGCACTGTGGTTGGCATTATTATGGGGCACTGTGGTTGGCATTATTATGGGGCACTGTGGTTGGCATTATTATGGGGCACTGTGGGTGGCATTATTATGGGGCACTGTGACTGGGATGTTATGGGGGTTGACCCTAATGTGAAGGTGCTATAGCTGACACCTATGTGGTCTCTGTGGCTCGTACTGTAATGTGCTTTTAATGACCAGCTATGTAAGAAATATATATAAAATAAATACAACTGTCAGTGTCAGCAGTCATCATGTGTTCTATTCACTGAGGGCAGCCGCCTGCAGAGTTTCAGCACATGGGGCCCCCAGGGACACAGAGAGGCCAGCTGGGTCCTTGACTTTCTTTATCAAATATATAGTATATATTATTATATATTTTTTATTTATAATACACAGAAGCTATAGATGGCGGCCGTTGCGCACACAGGAAGAAAATAGAGGAATCAGCCGCATTCCTGCAGAGCTGTATATATTCCGCACTGAACAGGGATTGGCTGATGAAGTCACATGCTCTGTTCTGACCAATCCAAAGATACTTTCCCCTGTCAATCACAATTACCAATTAGAATATTTCTCTATAATTGAGCAGAGAACGTTCTAATTGCTCATTGAGATTAACAGTTTGGGGAAAGTATCTGTCTATTGGCCAGAACAGAACATGTGACTTCATCAGCCAATCCCCTTTCAGTGTTGGGCATTTAAAACTTCTGCTAGTGTTACAAATGTCATAATAGTATTGATTATACAATGGAATTATTTTTTTTCTTTCTCCATGCTGGGAGTAGTGGTTCTACCTATAAAAAAAATAAAAAGAAATAAAGTGAAAAAGACACACATACAATTTTTTCCATTACTATGGTATATTTTTTTAATATATATATATATATATATATATATATATATATATATATATATATATTTTTTTTTTTTTTAATGGTACCCTAGGAAATGTTATTAAAAAGGGTATCTCCATTACTTTTTTGGATTGCTCGGCTACTTTCACACTGTGAGTATTCATCCATTATTAACCCCTTCCCGACCTATGACATACCTGTACGTCATGAACATTACTGCCGCTACTCGCGGCATCCCGCAGCGCCCGTAAAGATCTTACCGTGCGACCACGGGGGGTTTCGTCCCCCACCCCCCCCCCAGCGATCGCTGCTATCAGCTGGTCAAATCTGACTAGCTGATAGCAGCGCGGTGTGTGAGTCCCGATCACGGGGATCGGGACACACACCGCTCTGCTAAGTGTCCCTGACCCGTCCCCCGGCATCACTTACCCGTCGGAGCGGTGTCCCGAGCGGTCCCGGCGGTCCCGGCGTCTTCCATGCGGTCCTGGCTGCGCTGCGTCCCGGAGGTGAGTTTCAAAACTCTGAGAGTTTCAAAACTGCAACTCCCAGCATGCCCAGACAGCCTTTGGCTTTCTGGGCATGCTGGGAGTTGTAGTTTTGCAACATCTGGAGGTCCACAGCTTGGAGACCACTGTATAATGGTCTCCAATCTGTGCTCTTCCAGATGTTGCAAAACTACAAATCTCAGCATGCTCAGTCTGTCGAGGCATGCTGGGAGTTGTAGTTCTCTAACATCTGGAAGAGCACAGATTGGAGACCATTATACAGTGGTCTCCAAACTGTGGACCTCCAGATGTTGCAAAACTACAACTCCCAGCATGCCCAGACTGCCCAAGCATGCTGGAAGTTGTAGTTCGGCAACATCTGATCCTTCAGATATTGCCGAACTACAACTTCCAGCATGCCTGGGCAGTCTGGGCATGCTGGGAGTTGTAGTTTTGCAACAACTGGAGGCACACTAGTTGGGAAACATTGTCCATTTCCTACCTCAGTGCCTCCAGCTGTTGCAATTGTTGCAAAACTATAACTCCCAGCATGCACTGACAGACCATGCATGCTGGGAGTTGTAGTTTTGCAACAGCTGGAGGCACACTGGTTTGGAAACACTAAGTTTGGTTGCAAAACACTTGAAAGTTTATTACTTAACTTAGTGTTTCCAAACCAGTGTTTTTCCAGCTGTTGCAAAACTACAACTCCCAGCATGCACGGACAGCCAAAGGGCATGCTCGGAGTTTGCAACAGCTGGATGTTTGCCCCCTCCCCCCAATGTGAATGTACAGGGTACACTCACATGGGCGGAGGTTTACAGTGAGTGCTGCAAGTTTGAGATGGCGCAAATTTTGCGCTGCAGCTCAAACTTCCAGCGGCAAACTTGCTGTGAACCTCTGCACATGTGACTGTACCCTAAAAACACTACATTACACTAACACTAACCTAAAATAAAAAGTAAAAAAACACTACATATACACATACCCCTACACAGCCCCCCTCCCCCCAAAAAATGAAAAACGTCTGGTACGCTACTGTTTCCAAAACGGAGCCTCCAGCTGTTGCAAAATAATAACTCCCAGTATTGCCGGACAGCCATTGACTGTCCAGGCATGCTGAGAGTTTTGCAACAGCTGGAGGCACCCTGTTTGGGAATCACTGGCGTAGAATACCCCTATGTCCACCCCTATGCAAATCCCTAATTCAGGCCTCAAATGCGCATGGCGCTCTCTCACTTTGGAGCCCTGTCGTATTTCAGGGCAACAGTTTTGGGACACATATGGGGTATCGCCGTACTCGGGAGAAATTGCCTTACAAATTTTGGGGGGCTTTTTCTTCTTTAACCCCTTATGAAAAGGTGAAGTTGGGGTCTACACCAGCATGTTAGTGTAAAAAAAAAATTTTTTTTTTACACTGACATGCTGGTGTTGCCCTATACTTTTCATTTTCACAAGAGGTAAAAGGGAAAAGAGACCCTCTAAATTTGTAATGCAATTTCTCCCGAGTACGGAGATACTCCATATGTGGGCACAAAGTGCTCTGGGGGCGCACAACAAGGCCCAGAAGGGAGAGTGCACCATGTACATTTGAGGCGATTTGCACAGGGGTGGCTGATTGTTACAGCAGTTCTGACAAACGCAAAACAATAAATATCCATATGTGACCCCATTTTGGAAACTACACCCCTCACGGAATGTAATAAGGGGTGCAGTGAGCATTTACACCCCACTGGTGTATGACAGATTTTTGGAACAGTGGTCTGTGAAAATGAAAAATAAAATTTTTGATTTGCACAGTCCACTGTTTCAAATATCTGTCAAACACCAGTGGGGTGTAAATGCTCACTGCACCCCTTATTAAATTCCATGAGGGGTATAGTTTCCAAAATGGGGTCACATGTGGGGGGGTCCACTGTTCTGGCACCATAGGGGCTTCCTAAATGGGACATGCCCCCCAAAAACCCTTTCAGAAAAACTCACTCTCCAAAATCCCATTGTCGCTCCTTCCCTTCTGAGCCCTCTACTGCGCCCGCCGAACACTTTACATACGCATATGAGGTATTTCCTTACTCGAGAGAAATTGGGTTACCAATTTTAGGGTGATTTCTCTCCTTTTACCCCTTGTAAAAATTCAAAAATTGGGTCTACAAGAAAATGCAAGTGTAAAAAATGAAGATTTAGAATTTTCTCCTTCACTTTGCTGCTATTCCTGTGAAACACCTAAAGGGTTAAAACACTTACTGAATGTCATTTTGAATACTTTGGGGGGTGCAGTTTTTATAATGGGGTCATTTATGGGGTATTTCTAATAAGAAGACCCTTAAAATCCACTTCCAACCTGAACTGGGCCCTGAAAAATTACGATTTTGAAAATCTTGAGAAAAATTGGAAAATTGCTGCGGAACTTTGAAGCCTCTGGTGCCCTCCAAAAGTAAAAACATGTCAATTTTTTTATGCAAACACAAAGTAGACATATTTTATATGTGAATCAATATGTAATGTATTTGGAATATCCATTTTCCTTTCAAGCAGAGACTTTCAAAGTTAGAAAAATGCAAAATTTTCTAAATTTTCATGATTTTTTTAGATTTTTTACCAAGAAAGGATACAAATATCAGTGAAATTTTACCGATAACATAAAGTAGAATATGTCACGAAAAAACAATCTCGGAATCAGAATGAAAGGTAAAAGCATTCCAGAATTATTAATGTTTAAAGTGACAGTGGTCAGATTTTCAAAAAATGCCCAGGTCATGAAGGTGAAAATGGGCTGGGTCATGAAGGGGTTAAAGGGGTATTCTAGTTTTTTTTTTTCTTTTTTAATGAACTGGTGCCAGCAAGTTAAACAGATTTGTAAATTACTTATATTACAAAATCTTTATCCTTCCTGTTCTTTTTAGCAGCTGTATGCTACAGAGAAAATTCTGTTCTTTCTGAATTTTTTTTTTTTGTCTTGTCCACAGTGCTCTCTGCTGACACCTCTGTCCATATCAGGAACTGTCCAGAGCAGGAGAAAATCTCCATAGCAAACCTATGCTGCTCTGGACAGTTCCTGACACGGACAGAGGTGTCAGCAGAGAGCACTGTGCACAAGACAGAAAAGACATTCAAAATTAAAAGAATTTCCTCGGTGGCATAAAGCTACTAAAATGTACTGGAATGGTAATTTTTTTTAAATAGAAGTAATTTACAAATCTGTTTATAAGTCAACTGGTGCAAGGAAGTTAAAGACCTATAAAAAATATTTTCCACCGGAATACCCCTTTAAACATCCATTTTATGTGAACAGCTGAATAACGTCCGTCATAACCCCTGGGATATATAGAGGATATAATACAGTGATATAAATCCCTTCTATATTATCATCACTTTATTATATATTATCAATCCCAATACATCTGTCTTTACTAGTTCTAGATCCCCTTATGAACACTCAGCTGAGTCTGTTCTGTAACCAACCATAGTTGTATCTTTCTGTAACACTTGTAGGGTCAGCGCTTGGGGGAAATATAAATAGTTACAAATCGGCAACAAAAAGATTATAAATCTCTCCACCAGGTGTCACTATTGTAACACATTGTAGATCCTGTGTATAAACTATAAGGATTTACACTGCTGTGATAAATGACGCCCTAAGGATAGACGGGATTATGGAAATTATTGATTTACCAGACATTTGGGGATAAATGTAACCCTTTGGGTAATAGGTTGTGTACATATTATTTCCCCCATCCTGAGGGTTAGTTTGCTGCATAGTTTTATTACTATATAAAGTCATGCAGTCCCGAATAGAGTCTGATTGCCTGCCGCTCCCCTATATTCAGTGTGAACACCCGATATGGGGCACCGCGTCATGTCTGAGGGGACACGGGGGAGGGCGCTATTATCGGGAGTTACGTCCATCCGCAGGGAAGGGCCGAATAGGGCGAGGATGGGTCCTGCCTCTTTCTAACAAAGAACAATTGTTGACGTCACATGTATTTTGGCGGGCTCATTGGTTGTAAGAATCAGCCAATGGGATGCAGGGGTGGGGTTTACATGAGCCAATGGTGATGAGACCAGGAGTATAAATATTCCGCTCTTTCCTCTCTTCCCATCACTTCTCCGCTGTGTACGTAGAATCATGGCCAGGACCAAGCAGACCGCTCGTAAATCCACCGGAGGGAAAGCTCCCCGCAAGCAGCTGGCTACCAAGGCCGCCAGGAAGAGCGCTCCCGCCACTGGCGGGGTGAAGAAGCCTCACCGCTACCGTCCAGGTACAGTGGCTCTCCGTGAGATCCGCCGCTACCAGAAGTCCACTGAGCTGCTGATCCGGAAGCTCCCCTTCCAGCGCCTGGTGAGGGAGATCGCCCAGGACTTCAAGACCGATCTTCGCTTCCAGAGCTCGGCGGTCATGGCCCTGCAGGAGGCCAGCGAGGCTTATCTGGTGGGACTCTTTGAGGACACCAATCTGTGCGCCATCCATGCCAAGAGAGTCACCATCATGCCCAAAGACATCCAGCTGGCCCGCAGGATCCGTGGGGAGCGAGCTTAGATCTGCCCGAGACCCGCATACAACACAAAGGCTCTTTTCAGAGCCACCAAATTATCTATAGAACGAGCTGATTCCTTATCCTCTCCATTGTTCTGCTCCTATACTCCGCCTGTTTTCATAAGCAGGATCCCGGGATTGTTCTCTGCCTTTGAACGTAACTCAGCACTGAGGGTTAGTTACTATAGTGATGAAGATCGTGTCCTCTGCAGTGTAATGCGCCTGTGTGTGATCGGTGCTGCTGGCTTCTGTCTCCCGACACTTGGGATCGTAATTGGTGCATAGAGGGGAAACGAGCGGGCACTAAAGGGTTAACTCTAGGCGGAGTTATAGACCCGAATGTTCGCTCATTGGATGATCACCGCAGTTGACTATTTTGAAATTCCCGCTCTTCTTCTGGTCGTTTCTCCCTTTGTCTCGTCCTCTTCCCTGTACACGTGACTGCATTCCTCTGGTTTCTGTAAATAGGAAGAAAAAGGCGGCGGAGGGGAAACTGTTGGGGCCGATCAGGGGGATTCTAGTGAGGCTGATGCGGTAGGAGAGAGGACACTGTGTCCGGGGCTGACATCACAATGGTGGGTGTATACGGGGTCTTCCCTGCAGAGTATATAGAGGAGCCGCGTCCCTGTCCTATTCCAGACCTGATACCGATCACACCCTGCAGCCGGACACTGCTGAGAATGCGGCGGGGAAAGCTATCCTGTATTTTATACATTGTTAGTTTGTAGTGATTTAATGTAATACATTCCGATATTATGTCACTCTGCTGCAAGAGATCGCCCAGTGTGAACACTGACCGTGCGGTTGTTTTACAATCTATTTTACCTGTCAGCGATCACAGTGTATTTAGACCTGATGAAGTCTTATTGGGGGAAGAGATTTCCGGGCCCGTCATTGATGAAATCCTTCCCGATCTGAATATAACGCGTGTCCGTGTGAATATAGCGCTAATAGAAAAGCTCAGGACTAATCTATTAATAGTAAATAATCTCCTAGACCTTCGGTGTTCTCTATCCGAATAAGTGTCCGAGAATCTCAGCCTCCTGGGAGGGAAGGGATAGAGAATGGGAGACTAATAATGGAAGGAAAAAAATGGAGCAAAAGGAACAATTAAATTGATCAGAATAAAAGGAGGAAAGTTACAGGGGAAAAAAATAAAATACACATATATACACACACACCATTTATCATGAATCAAAAGTAATCTCAGGACCCTGTGGTTACTAATATTATTGTTTAAAATAGACACCACCGATCTCTCCCCCTCAGGCCGATTTATTCACAAGCTGAGCCGGGACAGCAGGAGGGTGAGCGGTGAGTGTACACCGGCCTTTTACTATTAGTTCAGGACTCTAATTTACGAATATTGCGCATAGGACTCACATTTTCATTGGTAGCATACACACAGTGCGATATCATACATCGTGTCCAACCAAAACTATTCAAATGGTGTTTTATGTTTCTTTATTGGAATTAATATTGAGACATTTTCTTAGTAACAAAGTGTTTCTAGTCTCATTCGTTACATCTAGCGGGATTGTTACTCTTTATAACAACTCAGAATTTCCTTCACTTCACCGATCTGTCTGTTTTACTAGTGCATTAATGGGTTAACTATTTTATGTTTTTATGTGATTACTATCTATTTTAACCAATAATCCTAGTATCTAAAGGGCTCTGAGATGACTATTATGTTTCATGATCAATGTTATTGTACTCCGAGCGACCCAGCTGAGAATATCTAGTTTACTACAACTTCCCTCGTTTTATTCTTAATTATATTTGTGTCATTTATATTTTTATTTATTCAACATTTTCATTCTACAGCGATAACTGTAGAATGAGCGGGAACATAACAGTTCTATAGTCGGATACAAAGCGCTCATTGTCTCCATGTAATAAGGTGTCAGGACCGGCCGGCTCTGGGGCGATTATTCCCGGGCACTGTATACAGCGAGTGCCGGGATCTATATGTAACCAGCGATGGAGAAGCGCTGACCCCTGATCGGCTGGAGATCCGATGTGTTCAGGAGGTTACAGTATAGGGGGCGCCATCTCTACACTGCGGTCACTTAAGAAAATGTACTCATTACAAGAGAATTAACCCTCAGATACCAACTACATTCGGCACAACCCACACGTAGTCCTACGTAAGAAAAATATAGCAGCTCAAATCCCTTTCACACCCGAGATCAGCGGTGCCAGCTCTGTAGTAGACAATGTGGGTGGCTCTTAGAAGAGCCTTTGGTGTTCAGGATGGGTCTGGGATAAGCGGTGATCACTTGCTCTTTGCCGCTTTGCTGCTCTCGGTCTTTTTGGGCAGCAGCACGGCCTGGATGTTGGGGAGGACGCCTCCCTGGGCGATGGTCACCCCTCCCAGCAGCTTGTTCAGCTCCTCGTCATTGCGCACGGCCAGCTGCAGGTGACGGGGGATGATGCGGGTCTTCTTGTTGTCCCGGGCGGCATTACCGGCCAATTCCAGGATCTCAGCGGTTAAATACTCCAGCACAGCGGCCAGGTACACGGGAGCACCGGCGCCCACCCTCTCGGCATAGTTCCCTTTGCGGAGAAGCCTGTGCACACGACCGACGGGGAACTGAAGTCCTGCCCGGGATGAGCGGGTCTTTGCCTTAGCCCGAACCTTCCCTCCTTGTTTGCCGCGTCCAGACATAATGGTAAGTGAATCCCAAATGTTCAAGAGAATCCTCTCCGAGATGTAACTATTATTTTTCCTTCTGCTGCCTTTTATAGGTTTCAGCTCCGCCCTCCGGCTCCTGTGATTGGGTAGATTTGAATCCGGCCAATGGTGACGAGACTTGACCAATAAATAATTCCCAGGGCGTGGTTTAGGACGCTCCCACAGGTCACATGATTTGCTCCTCCAGTAGAACAGCGAGCAGACAGCATTTCTCATTTGCATGGGCTGCCTATAAATACGGCTGCGGTGGGAGGAGGAAGCATCATTATTCTCTCTCTGTTCTAGTGAAGAAGGATTGTGACTGATCATCATGCCTGATCCCGCCAAGTCTGCTCCAGCGCCCAAGAAAGGCTCCAAGAAAGCCGTGACCAAGACTCAGAAGAAGGACGGCAAGAAGCGAAGGAAGACCAGGAAGGAAAGCTATGCCATCTACGTGTACAAGGTGCTCAAGCAGGTCCACCCTGACACCGGCATCTCCTCCAAGGCCATGGGCATCATGAACTCCTTTGTGAATGATATCTTCGAGCGCATCGCAGGGGAAGCCTCCCGCCTGGCTCACTACAACAAGCGCTCCACCATCACCTCCCGGGAGATCCAGACCGCCGTGCGCCTGCTGCTGCCTGGAGAGCTGGCCAAGCACGCCGTGTCCGAGGGCACCAAGGCCGTCACCAAGTACACCAGCGCCAAGTAACCTGCTCCGCCTCCTGCTGTCACCCCAAAGGCTCTTCTAAGAGCCACCCACATTGTCTATAATAGAGCTGGAGCTTCTCCTGTCTGTATTCCCCGTATTCTCTTCTGTCTATGTGGCCGCTATTCTGTCAGTACAGTCTATTGATACTATATATATTCTGCTCCGGGATCGGGTGAGATCAGAGCGGCGGCTGCGGTTCTCCCTGACTGCAGGGTGTATATTCTCCTGTGCCCACACGTCGTCTCTCCACGATCAATAAATCCTCATTCACTGATCGGGGAATCTATTGATCGGAATCGCTGGGGTTTATTATGAGACACTCATCCTGCTGCTATAATCTTTGTGCACTGACTGGGAGGGGACAATAGAGAAACAAGGAGGATGAGGGTAGTAGTCAGCCACAGAATCAGCCTCTACATCTCGGGGAGATCTCTCCATTGTAATCGGGACCGCGCGCACGGCTGATTGTTAACCCTTTAGCGGCATGTTTACTACAATGAAATGACAAAGGACCCGAGCCCGACTCTACACAGCAGGGAGGACACCACAGTATCAGGGTATTTCTCCGCTCATAGGCAGCATTAATTCTATATAAATCCCGATGGGTCAATGATAATTTATTAATGCCCCTTTCCACACTCACACATTGGCTGATCACAGGACGTTCAGGGTTTGAATTTCCCGCTTCTTCCAGACCCGATAACAATGGAGAGATCCCCCTCATTCTCGTGTATGCCACCAATAAAGATCCTAATCCTATGCGCAATGCTCGCACAGCTGCCGTTGGTTATAATCTTTGGAAATTAATTCTAGTCATGAATTATAAGTAAAAGTCTGGTGTAGATAACCGCACAGCGCTCCCACTCATACACCGATCACCCTCCCGCTGTCTCGGTCTCAGCTTGTGAATAAACCGGCCGTGCATGGAAGCCTGAAGGGGAGAGATCGGTGGTGTCCAGGTGCGGTCTGGATGTTCCCAGTGATAATACTGGAGTAGAGTCCTCGCTAAAGAGTTAATGATTGAAAGTTGTCACAATCTAGCGCTTGTTTTTTGCGCAAATAATGATTTTCCAGTTGTGTGGTGACATAGATGGGGGTAACCAGACGCATTTCAGTGGTTTAGATTATTATCTATTGTAACCAATAATACTACTAGCCCTGTGACTACTTTTATGCTTCATGATCAATGTTTTATTTTCTTTTTTTGCATCTTTCCTCGTTTTATTGGTATTATGTTCCATCTTGATTTTTTTGTTATCATATTTTAATTTCAGAAGATTCATCCAAGGCTTTTCTATAGTTAACGCTATATTCACACGGACACGCGTTATATCCAGATCGGGAAGGATTTCATCAATGACGGGCCCTGGAATCTCTCCCCCCACTAAGACTTCATCAGGTTTAAATACACGGTGATCGCTGACAGGTAAAATAGATTGTAAAACAACCGCACGGTCAGTGTTCACACTGGGCGATCTTTTCCAGTAATTTAATACATAGAACAATAAAATGTATCAAAAATACTTTCCCCGCCGCCTCCTCTTCAGGAGAAGGTGTCAGGCTGCTGGGGGAGGGTGCAGGATGTGATCGGTATCAGGTCTGGAATAGGACAGGGACGCGGCTCCTCTATATACTCTGCAGGGAAGACCCCGTATACACCCACCATTGTGATGTCAGCCCCGGACATAGTGTCCTCTCTCCTTCTACCGCAAAGGCCTCAATAGAATCCCCCTGATCGGCCCCTAACAGTTTCCCCTCCGCCGCCTTTTTCTTCCTATTTACAGAAACCAGAGGAATGTAGTCACGTGTACAGGGAAGAGGACGAGACAAAGGGAGAAACGACCAGAAGAAGAGCGGGGATTTCAAAATAGTCAACTGCGGTGATCATCCAATGAGCGAACATTCGGGTCTATAACTCCGCCTAGAGTTAACCCTTCAGTGTCCTCTGCACCAATTACGGTCACAGGTGTCGGGAGACTGAAGCCAGCAGCACCGATCACACAGGCGCATTACACTGCAGAGGACACGATCTACATCACTATAGTAACTGAACTCAGCACTGAGAGGGTTAACTGCAGAGAACAATCCCGGGATTCTGCTTATGAGAACAGGCGGAATATATATACAATATACTTGGGTGTGAACAGCTCCATTAACCTACAGGTGTTATAGAGTGAAGGCTCATTTGTCCAGATAGCGGGATATAGATAATTGTTACCCGGATATTATCAGGAGATCTGCATCTTCTATAACACGGACTCTTTAGGGAGGTAATGACTGATATGGTGGGGAGGGAAGTAATGTAATCTGGAGAAGATGAGTGTAGATTGTAACAGTAACTAGAATCACGGAGGAAGATGAGGGCAGTAGTCAGAACATTCAGAGGAGATCCCCCGGAGCAGATAGAGGGAAACACCGATAGACTGATCAGGTGCAGAGATTATGGCAGAAAAGGGAAAAAAAAACACCGCAACCACAAGAGCAAAACACCGATCACACAACCTCTCAGTACAGAAGACACAAGGAATTGTAGCCTTTCCATAGAACATGTGGGCGGCTCTGAGAAGAGCCTTTGGGTTGATGAGATGGAGCCGAGTAGAAGCAGAATTAACCTCCGAAGCCGTAGAGAGTGCGGCCCTGGCGCTTGAGGGCGTACACCACGTCCATAGCGGTGACGGTCTTCCTCTTGGCGTGCTCGGTGTAGGTGACGGCGTCACGGATGACGTTCTCCAGGAAAACCTTCAGGACACCGCGAGTCTCTTCATAGATGAGGCCGGAGATGCGCTTCACGCCTCCCCTGCGAGCTAGACGGCGGATAGCAGGCTTGGTGATGCCCTGGATGTTATCCCGGAGCACCTTCCTGTGCCGCTTGGCTCCGCCCTTACCGAGACCTTTCCCTCCTTTACCGCGTCCAGACATCTTCTCTATGTAGCGAGTAGACTGCAGAATACTGAGTGCGGCCGAGTCCTGATTATATAGCACAGGAGCGGACCAGACAGAGAACTGTAACAAATATGACATCATCCGGGGGCGTTTCTTTTAACCAAATTTACATTCCTGACCCCTCCCCTTTTCATTGATTGGCTGAACACGAGACGAGAAGGTTTTGAATATCCCGCCCATTACGAAACGTTTATTTAGAATCGGAAAATGCAGCAATCAGTTTTTTTTTTTTTTTTTTTTCTTACCGCGATTCTCCCCAACAATGTAGAGAAGAGCAGTCGTCATTGTACCGAGCGGGAATGGTGATCGGGCAGGTGTGTGAGCTGTATGTTACACACATGGGAGAGGATCAATAGCAGCACAATAATCTGTCAGGTGTATAATGTGTGTGCGGGGAGCAGCAGATGGCAGAACGATTCTTGTGAATGGATCGATCACTCGGGCAGCATTACCAGGTCTACAGGACTGCTCACCCCCCGGGCACCAAGACCCTGCACACATTGTACGACATTATATGGAGCCCCGATATGTGCAATGAGAGTGACCGAGAATAATCGTCCGAGAGCCTGACCCCACGTGTTATATGATAGAAGGGGAGAGAGCGGGAAAACGATCAGCCGAAGATCGGGAATATCACAATCACATGATCTCCGGTGATCAACCAATGAACCTCCAGTATCGGGGCTAATATCTCCGCCCACACAGTTAACCCTTCAGTGTCCTCCTTATGTCTGCTCTTTGCTTTCCCCCTTCATATCCCAATCACGGTCAGCGGTCACTACCCCTAAATCTTTACTGTGCAGTACAGCGCCCCCTATAATCAGACTCCATTCGGGGCTGCATTGGTATTAAAATACCATACAAACAAATAAGCCCAATAATTCTCAGGATGGATAAAACACCATGTGCAAAACCAGCTATCGAAAGAGTTAAATGTACCCCCAAATTTGGGTAAATCATAACTTCCTTAAATCACATCTATCCATAGAGATCGTCTATCACAGCAGTATAAATCCTTCCAGTTACAGTTTATACAGATCAGATACATTGTGTTACAATAGCGACACCTGGTGGTGAGAGCTTTGTATTCTAATCTTTACATGTTACCAAATAGTAACAAGTATTTGTATTTCCCAGGTGCTGATACAAGTTACAGAGGCGCAAATAGATACAACTATGGATGGTGACTAAGACTTTTAAGAGCAGCTGAAATTATTGTGCTGTGTTATTATATCTAGTATAGAATAAACAGGGTGTATAAGTGTCCTAAGGGGATCAGGAACAAATAAATACATCTGTATTGTGCTTGATATAACAAAACATTATAATAAAGTGATGCAATATAGAAGGGTTTGTATATTAGGATGTGGAGTTACAGATTTTCCATCTCCCAGATCCTGAATTATGTGATCTCCTTGGAGCTGTGGGGCAGGGGCTGTGGATTTATAATGTTTTGTTTAGTTTTTTTAAATTAAATCCATGATTACATTAATACCCATACAATCTAATTATAAATTAAATTATTTAATTGCTCACTATTGATGCATCCACTAGTTATTGATCATGAATATATTAATTATTATGATTGTAAATATTTACTAATTCATATGATCCATGTAAAAGATGGATATCATTGGGGATATTGATCAACTCTTGTGAAGTGTTTTTGTCGCAAGGTGTTTGATAACTATTGCTCAAATAGAAAAAAAAAGATGTGACTCTACGATATTTTAAGTGTGGTCCAGGCTTACTTAGGTTTTCGACTCTTCAAAGCCTTTTGCCCTCAAAATTTGTGACTTTTAGAAAAGTTGCAGATAGTGAATTTGTTACCACTGCACCTTCCTGACTAAATATTCAACTGAAATACAAGACTTTGGTTTCTGACCAATTAGGTTTATCGCACCAAAAAATGCAAAAAGTGACTGCGCCTGGTAATTTGCGACAAAAGTAAACAAAAAAAAGACCAAATAATTTGATAAATCCCCTCACCCCATGTTCCTTACATATCATATTATGTCTTTATATCATATTATATCATGTTGACCCAGGGATCCCTCTAGTGGTGTATAGTAATAGTGTAGCAAGTTTTTCTTAGATCACTCAAAGATGGAGGCCGTGATTGTGACATCATGGCCACACCCCCTGGTGACATCACACCCACTCTATTCATGTCTATGAAAGGGGTGTGTGTCGTGAATTCACGAGGGGCATAACCATGACATAACCACCACTGCCGCAAGAAACCAGCATTTGTTTTGAATGCCAGGTGCAGCGGAAGATCAAGGGGGTCCCGTTGCTGGGATAGGGGATAAGATGTCTAGCAGTGGAGTAACCCTTTAAATACATTTTATTTTAAATCGACAGGTGTCAGAAAGTTAAACAGATTTGTAAATTACTTCTATTAAAATATATTAATCCTTCCAGTACTTATCAGCTGCTGAATGCTCCAAAGGAAGTTTTTATTTTTGAATTTCTTTTCTGTCTGACCACAGTGCTCTCTGCTGAAACATCTATCAATTTCTGGAACTTTCCAGAGCAGGAGAGATTTGCCATGGGGATTTTCTCCTGCTCTGAACAGTTCCTAAAATAGACAGAGGTGTCAGCATAGAGCACTGTGGACAGACAGAAAGGAAATTCAAAAAGAAAAAAAACTTCCTCTGTAGTATACAACAGCTGATAAGCACTGGAAGGGTTAAGATTTTTTTAATAGAAGTAATTTACAAATCTGTATAAACTTTCTGACATCAATTTATTTAAAAGAAAATGTTTTCCAGTGGAGTACCCCTATAAGGCAGGCAGTTGCACCCACCCCCACTTCCTGACAAATATTCAGAACACGTATTGAGGTGGTGGTGGGGTGTACTCTCTCATTCCTCAGCATGTCAATAACAGGTAACTAATACTGTTTGTAAATCATATGGCATAATGGCGTGCACTATGAGGGAGATGTGACACTGTTGTTTGATCGTTGTCTCTGGGAATATTCCAATATGTGCACCCCATCTTGTGTTTTTGGGGTTGGTGTTTTTTTAGGGGTGGGCCATTTTAAAATGGGAGTGCTCTCATTTTGCTGTATTTAATCATTTTTGTAAATAATAAAGCATGTTGTGGACACTTTCTTGTGTCAGTCTATTATAGGTTATTTAATTTCTGGAAACGCTTGGAAAAAGCCCATTGTGTGTTCCGATACCTTAGTGTGCATTTTAACACTGGGATAAATCTGACAACAACCAGGGATATTTTATCCACCCTCAAGTGTAGAATCAGAGAGAGTATTCAGCACAGTAGGATCCGTCATCACCCCTAAGACAACAAGTCTGCCAGCAGCATGGAACATGTAACCTCCTGTGCCAGATGCCACTGAGAAGACAGAACAACCGCCACCCCTGCATCATATAGATCACATACCAAATAGATCATATTCATCACATAGGTCATATAGAGGCAGTGGCATAGCTATGGAGGTCACAGGGGTCACAATCGCGACCAGGCCCCATAGCCAGGGTGGCCCACAGGGGCTGGGGCTGATGGGAGTGGACGTGCTCCGCACCGGCACGCACGCACGTCAGCACAAAGCCCCTGATGCATCCCTGCCTCTGGCCCTGTGTTATCGATACCATGCAGAGGCAGGTGCAGCCGCCCGTCCCACATCGCTGCAGTGAGAAGGTGAGGAGACATGTGACAGGCTGCCGGAGGGGGGTGCTGGGGTCTGGGGGTGATAAACTCATGAGGACATTGTGTGTTTGTTCTATTCATTGATGAGGAGTCTGAGGATGGGGTGATTGATGAGGAGAAAGAGGGCAGGGGGAGGGGGGCCTGATTGATTGACTGACTGATGAGGAGACTGGGGCTGTGGGGGTTATTCATTAATGAGTCTGGGGGGGCGGTTGATGAGGAGACCACAGATAGTGGGGGTACCTAACAACGAGGAGACTGAGGATGGGGTGCTCGGGGGATTGACTGAGGATGGGGTGCTAGGGGGGTTGGACTCGGTGGCAGTGTATGAGGTGATGAGAAGGAGAATGAGGATAGGGTACTGGGGGGGGGGCTGGGTGGTGGTGTACGAGGAGACTGAGGATGGGGGATGAGGTACGGGGGGCTGGGTGGCGGTGTATGTGGTTATAAGGAAACTGAGGATGGGGTATGGGGGGCTGGGTGATGGTGTATGAGGTGATGAGGAGACTGAGGATGGGGTACTGGGGGGGGGGCTGGGTGGTGCATGAGGTGATGAGGAGACTGAGGATAGGGTACTGGGGGGCTGGGTGGCTGTGTATGAGGAGACTGAGGATGGGGTACAGGGGGCTTTGTGGCGGTGTATGAGGTGATGAGGAGACTGAGGATGGGGTGTGGGGGGGCTGGGTGGTGGTTTATGATGAGAATGGGGTGCAGGGGGGGCTGGGTGGTGGTGTATGAGGTGAAGAGGAGACTAAAGATAGGGTACAGGGGCCGGGTGGTGATGTATGAGGTGATGAGGAGACTGAGGATAGGGTACTGGGGGGGGGGGGGGGGCTGGGTGGTGGTGTATGAGGTGATGAGGAGACTGAGGATAGGGTACTGGGGGGGGCTGGGTGGTGGTGTACGAGATGATGAGGAGACTGAGGATGGGGTACGGGGGGGACTGGGTGGTGGTGCATGAGGTGATGAGGAGACTGAGGATGGGGTACTGGGGGCTGGGTGGCTGTGTATGAGGAGACTGAGGATGGGGGATGAGGTACGGGGGGGCTGGGTGGCAGTGTATGAGGTGATAAGGAGACTGAGGATGGGGTGCAGGGGGGGCTGGGTGGTGGTGTATGAGGAGACTGAGAATTGGGTGCAGGGGGGTTGGGTGGTGGTGTATGAGGAGACTGAGGATAGGGTACGGGGGGCTGGATTGTGATGTATGAGGTGATGAGGAGACTAAGGATAGGGTACGGGGGGCTTGGTGGCGGTGTATGATGTGATGAGGAGACTGAGGACGGGGTACGGGGTGGGCTGGGAGGTGGTGTATGATGAGAATGAGGATGGGGTACGGGGGGGGGGGTTGGACTCGGTGGCAGTGTATGAGCTGATGAGAAGGAGACTGAGGATAGGGTACTGGGGGGGGGGGCTGGGTGGTGGTGTATGAGGTGATGAGGAGACTGAGGATAGGTTACTGGGGGGGCTGGGTGGTGGTGCATGAGGTGATGAGGAGACTGAGGATGGGGTACTGGGGGCTGGGTGGCGGTGTATGAGGAGACTGAGGATGGGGGATGAGGTACGGGGGGGCTGGGTGGCGGTGTAAGAGGTGATAAGGAGACTGAGGATGGGGTACAGGGTGGGCTGGGAGGTGGTGTATGATGAGAATGAGGATGGGGTGCAGGTGGGGCTGGGTTGTGGTGTACCATGAGACTGAGGATGGGGTGCAAGGGGGGCTGGGTGGCGGTGTATGAGGTGATGAAGAGACTGAGGATGGGGTGCAGGGAGGGCTGGGTGGTGGTGTATGAGGAGACTGAGAATTGGGTGCAGGGGGGTTGGGTGGTGGTGTATGAGGAGACTGGGGATAGGGTACGGGGGGGCTGGGTTGTGATGTATGAGGTGATGTGGAGACTAAGGATAGGGTACGGGGGGGCTTGGTGGCGGTGTATGATGTGATGAGGAGACTGAGGATTGGGTACGGGGGGGGGGCTGGGTTGTGATGTATGAGGTGATGAGGAGACCAAGGATAGGGTACGGGGGGCTTGGTGGCGGTGTATGATGTGATGAGGAGACTGAGGATGGGGTACGGGGTGGGCTGGGTGGCGGTGTATGAGGTGATGAGGAGACTGAGGATAGGGTGAAAGGGGGTTGGGTGGTGGTGTATGTGGTGATGAGGAGACTGAGGATAGGGTACTGGGGGGCTGCGTGGCGGTGTATGAGGAGACTGAGGATGGGGTACGAGGGGGGGGGGGGCTGGGAGGTGGTGTTCGAGGTGATGAGGAGACTGAGGATGGGGTATGTGGGGGACTGGGTGGTGGTGTATGAGGTGATGAGGAGACTGATGATTGGGTGCACGGGGGGCTGGGTGGTGATGTATTAGGTGATGAGGAGACTGAGGATGGGGTACTGGGTGGGCTGGGGGGTTGTGTATGAGGAGATGATGAGACTGAGGATGGGGTCCTGGGTGGGCTGGGTGGTGGTGTATGAGGTGATAAGGAGACTGAGGATGGGGTGCATGGGGGGCTGGGTGGTGGTGTATGATGAGACTGATGATGGGGTGCAGGGGGGGGCTGGGTGATAGTGTATGAGGTGGAGAAGACTGATGATGGTTTACAAGGGGGGCTGGGTGTCGGTGTATGAGTTGATGAAGAGACTGAGGAGGGGGTGCAGGGGGGACTGGATTGTGGTGTATGAGGAGACTGAGGATGGGGTGCAGGGGGGGCTGGGTGGTGGTGTATGAGGTGATGAGGAGACTGAGGATAAGTTACGGGGGGCTGGGTGGTGGTGTATGGGGTGATGAGGAGACTGAGGAAAGGTTACGGGGGGGGGGCTAGGTGGTGATGTATGAGGAGAATGAGGATGGGGTGCAGGGGGGCTCGGTTAAGGTGTAAGAGGTGATGAGGAGACTGAGGATGTGGTATGGGGGGGCAAGGTGGTGGTATATGAGGGGATGAGGAGAATGAGGATGAGGTACTGTGGGGGGGGGGGGTGCTGGGTGGTGGTGTTTGAGGTGACAGTGGTGTTGCTAGGGTTGGTGTAACCCGGTGAGATAGAAAATTGTGTCACCCCCATACCTCCTCCTCTCCCCAGTAAGTTTTTAGCCTGTTGTGACAGACACCACTGTTGTAGCGCATTGTGAGAAATTCCAGTATAATAATCAGAGATACCAGTTGCCACAGAATGGGAAAGTGTTAAAGACGTTTTCACCATTTAAATATACAGCTCCCAGAATTACTTAAAGGGGTACTCCACTGGAAAACATTAACTTTCTGGCACCAGTTAATATAAAAGTAAAACAGATTTTTAAATTACTTCTATTTAAAATCTTAATACTTACAGTACTTATAAGCTGGTGTATGCTCCACAGGAAGTTGTGTAGTTCTTTCCAGTCTGACCACAGTGCTATTTGCTGACACCTCTGTCCATGTCAGGAACTGTCCTTAGCAGGATAGGTGTCAGCACAGAGCACTATGGTCAGACAGAGAATAAATTAAAAAATAAAAGAACTTCCTGTGAATCGCTTATACAGCAGCTAATAAGTACTGGAAGGATTAAGATTTTTAAATTGAAGTAATTTACAAATCTGTTTAACTTTGTAGCACCAGTTGATTAAAAAAAAAAATATGTTTTCCAGTAGAGTACCCCTGTGAGCAGTGGTGAGGTTATGCTGGGAGTTGTAGTTTCACTCACCATAACTGTAGAACTGACAAGTGACTACAGCTCTGATAGGACATAAAGAGGAGAATGTACAATGATATCAGTGACTACAGGTGACGTCTTCTCTATTGTCTTCCCTTATCTAATTCAGATGGTACATACCGCCTGGTCCAGCTAAAACTTCTCTCTGCAGAATGTGAGGCCCAGACGTCTCCTCACTATGTCAGGGCATTCTCACTCTCTATATGAAAACAATTATTAATATAAACCTGCCAGACACTGTATCCTCTAAATATAATACTACTATACACTATACTCTCTGATTATAAACCTTCCATACCCACTGAATATAATACTACCAAACACTGTACATTCTGAATATAATACCAACACATACTGTACACTCTGAATATAATACTGCCACACACTGTACCCTCTGAATATAATACTGCCAGACACTGTATCCTCTAAATATAATACTACTATACACTATACTCTCTGATTATAAACCTTCCATACCCACTGAATATAATACTACCAAACACTGTACATTCCAAATATAATACCAACACATACTGTACACTCTGAATATAATACCGCCACACACTGTACCCACTGAATATAATACTACCACATACTGTACCCTCTGAATATAATTCTACCACCCACTGCACCCTCTGAATATAACACTTAGAGATGAGCGAACTACAGTCAATTCAACTCGTCACAAACTTCTCGGCTCGGCAGTTGATGACTTTTCCTGCATAAATGAGTTCAGCTTTCAGGTGCTCCTGTGGGCTGGAAAAGGTGGATACAGTCCTAGGAGACTCTTTCCTAGGAATGTATCCACCTTTTCCAGCCCACTGGAGCACCTGAAGGCTGAACTAATTTACGCAGGATAAGTCATCAACTGCCGAGCCGAGAAGTTCGTGGTTAATCGAATTTACTGTAAGTTCGTTCATCTCTAATTATACTACCACAAACTGCACCCTCTGAATATAATACTACCAAAAGCTGTGCCATCTGAATATAATACTACCACACACTGCACCCCATGAATATAATACTACCACACACTGTACCCTCTGAATATAATACTACCACACACTGTACCCCATGAATATAATACTACCACCCACTGCACCCTCTGAATATAATACTACCACACACTGTACCCTCTGAATATAATACTACCACACACTGCACCCCATGAATATAATGCTACTACCCACTGCGACCTCTGAATATAATGTTGCCATACAGTGCACCGTCTGAATATAATACCACAACCGCAGTAACACCCCTCAACATCCGTTAGCTGATGCTATTACCACGGGAGGGGGGTATTGGTGGTGTTGCTAGTGGATGATGGGGGTGCTACTACTGGGGGGGGGGGTGTTGCTGGAGGATGATGAGGGTGCTACTGGCCATTCCCCCTGGCAGTATTCCCCCATCATCCATCGGCAGGATCACCGCCATCATCCACCATCATGATCTGCTGATGGAGGTGCTACTGCTGGGGGGGGGTGTTGCTGGTGGATTATGAGGGTGCTACTGCCAGGGGGGGAGCATTAGGTAGGCAGCAGTTCCCCCACATTAGGTAGGCAGCAGTTCCCCCACATTAGGTAGGTAGCAGTTTCCCCACATTAGGCAGCATAGATTCCCCACATTTGGTACCAGTTAACCCACATTAGGTAGGTACAAGTTCCCCCACATTAGGTAGCACAGATTCCCCACATTAGGTAGCACAGATTCCCCACATTAGGTAGCATAGATTCCCCACATTTGGTAGCACAGATTCCCCACATAAGGTAGCATAGACTCCCCACATAAGGTAGCATAGACTCCCCACATAAGGTAGCCTAGACTCCCCACATTTGGTAGAACAGATTCTCCACATAAGGTAGCATAGACACCCCACATTTGGTAGTAGTTTCCCCACATTAGGCCGCAGGTACCCTTGCAGGTTCCCCACAATGGGTCAAAGTCTCCCCACATTAGATCGCTGGTTTACCCCCCCCCCCCCCCCCCCCCACACACACACACACACACAAAAAAAAACACATACAACACAGAGAGACACACACACACTCAGAGAGTCACACAAAAAAACACACATTCACACACACACAGAGTCACACAGTCACATACACACAGTCACACACACACACACACACACACAAACATAGATAGAGAGAGACACACACACTTACCCATCCAGCGCAGCGCTCCTTCTCACCGGGCGCCCTGCGAGTGACGTAACTGATGTCCTCCTGCACGGCCATGCGGTGTGACGTCAGGATATGGCGCAGACGTGGGAGCGGAGGCCGGGCACAGTGCTGGTGAAGGTGAGGGGGATGGGGTGTGATGAGGGACGGGTGCACAGTGCAGGTGAAAGGGGGGGGTTGCTGACGGACGGGCGCACCCGCACACACAGCGCAGGTGAAGGCCGCGGGGGGGGGGGGGGTGCTGACGGATGGGAGGCCGGTCGGGCACATATGGGGGGTGGTGGGGTGGGTGCTGTGGAGCGTCTCGGTGTCACCCCATTAGGTTGGTGTCACCCGGTCGCAACGCCACTGTGAGGTGATGAGGAGACTGAGGATAGGGTACGGGTTGGCTGGGTTGTGATGTATGAGGTGAAGAGTGAAGACTATAGTGAAGACTAAGGATAGGTAACGGGGGAGGGGGGGTGGCGGTGTATGAGGTGATGAGGAGACTGAGGATGGGGTACTGGGTGGTAATGTATCAGGTGATGAGGAGACTGAGGATAGGGTACTGGGGGGGCTGGGTGGTGGTGTATAAGGTAATGAGGAGACTGAGGATAGGGTACGGGGGGCTGGGTGGTGGTGTATGAGGAGAATGAGGATGGGGTGCAGGGGGGCTGGGTTGTGGTGTATGAGGTGATGAGGAGACTGAGGATACAGTATGGGGGGGCTGGGTGGTGTTATATGAGGGGATGAGGAGACTGAGGATGGGGTACTGGGGGGGGGCTGTGTGGTGGTGTATGAGGTGATGAGGAGACTGTGGATAGGCGATGGGGGGCTGGGTTGTGATGTACGAGTTGATGAGAAGACTAAGGATAGGGTACGGGGGGCTTGGTGGTGGTAAATGAGGTGATGAGGAGACTGAGAATGGGGTACGGGGGGCTTGGAGGTGGTGTATGATGAGAATGAGGAAGGGATGCAGGGGGGACTGGGTTTTGGTGTATGAGGTGATGAGGAGACTGAGGATGGGGTACTGGGGGGGCTGGGTGGCGGTGTATGAGGTCATGAGGAGACTGAGGATGGGGTGCAGGGGGGTTTGGTGGTGGTGTATGAGGTGATGAGGAGACTGAGGATGGGGTATGGGGGGGCTGGGTGGTGGTGTATGAGGTGATGATGAGACTGAGAATGGGGTACTGGGTGGGCTGGGTGGTAATGTATGTTGTGATGAGGAGACTGAGGATGGGGTACTGGGGGGGCTGAGTGGTGGTGTATGAGGTGCTGAGGAGACTGAGGATGGGGTATGGGGGGCTGGGTGGTGGTGTATGAGGTGATGATGAGACTGAGGATGGGATACGGGGGGGAAGGGAGGTGGTGCAGTGGCGTTGCTAGGGATGGTGTCACCCGGTGCGGTAGAAAATGGTGTCACCCCCATACCTCCCCCCTCCCCCCAGTAAGTTTTTAGCCTGTTGTGACAGACACCACTGTTGTAGCGCATTGTGAGAAATTCCAGTATAATAATCAGATATACCAGTTGCCACAGAATGGGAAAGTGTTAAAGAAGTTTTCACCATTTAAATATAAAGCTCCCAGAATTATTTAAAGGGGTACTCCACTGGAAAACATTTACTTTTATATCAACTGGTGCCAGAAAGTTAAACAGATTTTTAAATTACTTCTATTTAAAATCTTAATACTTACAGTACTTATAAGCTGGTGTATGCTCCACAGGAAGTTGCATAGTTCTTTCCAATCTGACCACAGTGCTATTTGCTGACACCTCTGTCCATGTCAGGAACTGTCCAGAGCAGGATAGGTTTGCTATGGGGATTTGCTCCTACTGTGGACAGTTCTTGACATGGACAGAGGTGTCAGCACAGAGCACTGTGGTCAGACAGAAAATAAATTAAAAAAGAAAATAACTTCCTGTGAATCGCTTATACAGCAGCTAATAAGTACTGGAAGTATTAAGATTTTTAAATAGAAGTAATTTACAAATCTGTTTAACTTTGTAGCACCAGTTGATTAAAAAAAATGTTTTCCAGTAGAGTACTCCTTTATGCAGTGGTGAGGTTATGCTGGGAGTTGTAGTTTCACTGACCATAACTGTAGAACTGACAAGCGACTACAGCTCTGATAGGACATAGAGAGGAGAATGTACAACGATATCAGTGACGTCTTCTCTATAGTCTTCCCTTATCTAATTCAGATGGTACATACCGCCTGGTCCAGCTAAAACTTCTCTCTCTAGAATGTGACGCCCAGACGTCTCCTCACTATGTCAGCGCATTCTCATCCTCTATATGAAAACAAGTATTATTATAAACCTGCCAGACACTGTATCCTCTAAATATAATACTACTATACACTATACTCTTTGATTATAAACCTTCCATACACCATACCCACTGAATATAATACTACCACACATCTGTACATTCTGAATATAATACCATCACATACTGTACCCTCTGAATATAAATCTGCCACATACTGTACCCCTGAATATAATACTACCATATACTGTACCCTCTGAATATAATACTACCATATACTGTACCCTCTGAATATAAATCTGCCACTTACTGTACCCCTGAATATAATACTATCACATACTGTACCCTCTGAATATAATACCAACACATACTGTACACTCTGAATATATTACTACCACCCACTGCGCCCTCTGAATATAATACTTAGAGATGAGCAAACTACAGTAAATTCAACTCGTCACAAACTTCTCGGCTCGGCAGTTGATGGCTTTTCCTGCATAAATTAGTTCAGCTTTCAGGTGCTCCCGTGGGCTGGAAAAGGTGGATATTGTCCTAGGAGACTCTTTCCCAGGAATGTATCCACCTTTTCCAGCCCACCGGAGCACCTGAAAGCTGAACTAATTTACGCAGGATAAGTCATCAACTGCTGAGCCGACAAGTTCGTGACTAATCAAATTTACTGTAAGTTCGCTCATCTCTAATAATACTACCACAAACTGCGCCCTCTGAATATAATACTACCACCCACTGTGCCCTCTGAATATAACACTACCACCCACTGCGCCCTCTGAATATAACGTTGCCATACAGTGCACCCTCTGAATATAATACCACAACCGCAGTAACACCCCTCAACATCCATTAGCTGATGCTATTACCACGGGAGGGGGGTATTGGTGGTGTTGCTAGTGGATGATCGGGGTGCTACTACTGGGGGGGGGGGGGTGTTGCTGAAGGATGATGAGGGTGCTACTGGCCATCCCCCCTGGCAGTATCACCCCCATCATCCATCGGCAGGATCATCCTCCTGGCAGGAGCACCGCCATCATCCACCATCAGGATCTGCTGATGGAGGTGCTGCTGGGGGGGGGGGGGGGTAGTTGCTGGCGGATGATGAGGGTGCTACTGCCAGGGGGGGGGGGGGCATTAGGTAGGCAGCAGTTCCCCCACATTAGGTAGGTAGCAGTTTCCCCACATTAGGTAGCATCTTTTCCCCACATTAGGCAGCATAGATTCCCCACATTTGGTACCGGTTTCCCCACATTAGGTAGGTACCAGTTACCCCACATTAGGTAGCAATTTCCCCATATTAGGTAGCACAGATTCCCCACATTAGGTAGCAGTTTCCCCACATTCGGTAGCACAGATTCCCCACATTAGCTAGCATAGACTCCCCACATTAGGTAGCATAGACTCCGCACATTAGGTATCATAGACTCCCCACATTAGGTAGCATAGACTCCCCACATTAGGCCGCAGGTTCCCTTGCAGGTTCCCCACAATGCGTCAAAGTCTACACACACACACACACACACACACACACACACATGCACACACACACACACAAAAAAAAAAAAAAAAAACACATACAACACAGAGAGACACACACACAAACACACACAGTCAGAAAGACACACACTCACAGACACACAGAGTCACACACACACACACACACAGAGTCACACAAACACACAGTCACACACAGAGTCACACAAATACACAGAGTCACACACACACTCAGAGAGTCACACAAACACACACAGTCACACACACAGAGTTACACACACAAACATAGATAGAGACAGACACACACACTCACCCATCCAGCGCAGCGATCTTTCTCACCGAGCGCAATGCGAGTGACGTAACTGACGTCCCCCTGCGTGGCCATGCGGTGTGACGTCAGGCCGGCGCAGACGTGGGAGCGGAGGCCGGGCACAGTACTGGTGAAGGTGAGAGGGGGGGGGGGGCGTGATGACGGACGGGCGCACTGAAAGGGGGGGGGTGCTAACGGACGGGCGCACCGCACACACAGCACAGGGGGGCTGGGTGCTGACGGATGGGAGGCCGGTCGGGGACATAGGGGGGTGTCAGTGTAGCTGGGGAGGGGGTGTGGGTGCTGCAAAGCGTCTTGGTGTCACCCCATTAGGTTGGTGTCACCCGGTGCGGGCCGCACCCCCCGCACCCGGGTCGCAACGCCACTGAGGTGGTGTATGATGAGAATGAGGACGGGGTGCAGGGGGCCTGGGTTGTGGTGTATGAGGTGATGAGGAGGCTGAGGATGGGGTACTGGAGGGGAGGCTGGGTGGTGGTGTACGAGGTTATGAGGAGACTAAGGGTACGGGGGGCGGCTGGGTTGTGATTTATGAGGTGATGAGGAGACTAAGGATAGGGTATGGGGGGTTGGTGGCAGTGTATGAGGGGATGAGGAGATTGATGATGGGGTACGGGGGGGCTTGGAGGTGGTGTATGATGAGAATGAGGATGGGGTGCAGGGGGGGCTGGGTTTGGTGTATGAGGTGATGAGGAGACTGAGGATGGGGTACTGGGGGGCTGGGTGGTGGTGTATGAGGTCATGAGGAGACTGAGTATGGGGTGCAGGGGGGTTGGGTGGTGGTGTATGAGGTGATGAGGAGGCTGAGGATGGGGTATGGGGGGGCTGGGTGGTGGTGTATGAGGTGATGATGAGAATGAGAATGGGGTACTGGGTGGGCTGGGTGGTAATGTATGAGGTGATGAGGAGACTGAGTATAGGGTATGAGGGGGGGGGCTGGGTGGTGGTGTATGAGGTGATGAGGAGACTGAGGATGGGGTATGGGGGGGCTGGGAGGTGGTGTATGAGGTGATGAGGAGACTGAGGATGGGGTATGACTCTGTCCATTTTGCCCCATATGAAGCAAAACACTGTCCGGATGATGGCCTTGCAAACGGTGGTATGGGGAGGCCAGGCCTGTGCGGTATACTGGAGCACAGGCAAAACTTCACTCCGCAGGACAAGTGCCTTGCCTTCAATCAAGAGCTTTCTGGAGCTCTACAGTCCGATTTTAGAGTTCATCTTTCCTAGTCGGTCCTCTGCCGAAGTCCTCGCAGGTCTGGACGAGTGCAGTCACCGAACGCTGGTCAGCGCAGAAGACGGTCATGTCGTCCATGTAGAGCGAGCACTTGACCTCGTAGCGATCTGGTCCTGGTGCGGTGATCCCTCTGATCTCTCAATTCTACCGGATAGTCTCAGCGAAGAGCACTATAACACAAACAAAAAGAAGAGGTGAAAGAGGGCAGCCTTGTCTAACCCCTGAAAGGATGGGAAAGGGGTTAGTCTTCCAGCCATTCACCAACACCGTGCTGTAAATATCAAAATACAAAAGAGCAAAACATCTTCCCCAGACCTAGCCTGCGCACAGCTCTGCCCATGAATGCGTGGGAGACACGGTCGAACGCCTTCTCCTGATCTAAGCTGACCAGGGCGGTGTGGCCACCGCGGTCCTGGATGTAATGGACCGTGTCTCTCACAAGGGCAAGGCTGTCAGCAATCCTGCGACCAGGAATGCCGCAGGTCTGGTTCGGATAGACGATCTGCCCGATGACAGATTTCAGCCTGTTGGCCAGCACCTTGGCAAGGATCTTGTAGTCCACGTTCAGGAGAAAGATGGGACGCCAGTTTTTCAGGTCACATCTCTCCCCCTTCCGCTTATACAAGATTGTGATCATCCCCTCCCTCAACAACGGAGGCATTCTGCCCCCCACCACCATCTCTACTTACACCTCCAACAGGTCCTGACAGATCAGGTCACCCAGCACTACATAGAGCTCAGCCGGGAGACCGTCACTGCCCGGGGTCCTGCCGGGCTTAAAGGATTTAGCGGCAGAGAGCAGCTCCCCCACCGTCAAGGGATCGTCCATAGCTGCCGCACCTGCGGGATCAACCACGTTAGTGATACCTGACAGGAACCCCTCGGCGGCTTCGGGGTCGGATGACTTGGGGGCATAGAGGTTGCTGTAGAAGTCGGAGACAACCCCCACTACCTCCTCCTTGCCCCTTCTCATGTGTCCGGTCTCATCTCGTAGCTCAGTCAGGGGCATGTGGCCAGCATAGAGCTTCCTGAAAAAGAAAGAGTTACACTTCTCACCCTTCTCCAGGTTCTCCACCTTGGAACGAAAGACGATTCGCTTGGATTCCTCCTCAAAGTGCCTTTTCAAGCTCTTTTTGGTCTCCTCCAGCTCCTCCCTGATGTCCCAACCACACTGGAGCAGGTCCTGCAGGGACCGCAGCTCGTGCTGCAGCTTCCTGAAGTCCCACTTCTTCGCACACGCCTGTTGTCTGCCTTTTGCCTGAAAGAAACAACGGAACTCGACTTTAACATATTCCCACCAATCGCTGATGCAGTTAAACAGACATTTGTCATAACGCCATACAAGGTACGCATCCCTAAGTTCCTCCATGACCTCCCTCTGCTCCAACAGGGCACAATTCAACTTCCAGGAGCCTGGGCCAGGTGGGAATCCATGGCCCAAAGTCCCCCAAAATCGAATGTCCCTGTGGTCAGAGAAGAAGCAGAGGACCATAGAGTACGACACCTTTCTGACTGCTCTCGAAGTGAAGATGAAGTCTATCCGAGAACGGAGCGAGCCATCGGGGCGGCTCCACGTATAGTTTACAGAGCCGTTCCCGATGGACCCAACAATGTCCTGCAAGGATGCCTCTGTCATCATCTCAATCAACAGCTTAGACTTCACGTCGAGGTTGGCGGATGTGCCAGAACTGCGGCCGTCCACCTCAATGGGGCAGTTGAAGTCACCACCCAACACTACTGCCCTAGTTGTGGCAAGCTCAGCCCCCAGGGCCTGGAGAACCTCCAGTCGGACATCCCTCTCAGGGGAGGCATACACGTTGATGAGCCGCACGGGCTCACCCGCCCAGGAACCGTCTGCGACGAGAAGTCTGACACAGACGAGCTCCAGGACGGAATCAAGTGCAAAGTTGCCTCCCCTGATCAGGATGGCCACCCCCGCAGACCTACTGTCACCCCCACCAGACCAGTAGGAAGGGCCGTGAGGCCACTGCCTGGCCAGATGGTTGTAAGACCTAGAAGCAGACAAAGCACATTCCTGCAGGATGTAAACATCACACCTCTGAGAATCTAAGAACGTAAGGACTGTCTGAAATCTAAACCTAGCTCTCACACTCCTCACATTAATGCAGAAGATGTTGAGATCAGCCATGGGAATAAAAAGAGAGGTTAGTTCAGATACCAGTTACCACTCTGGTCGGGCGGGTCCTCTTCTCTGGCGCCTGTCAGCTCCTGTGACTTCTCATAGCGCCCTTCCAAGAACTCGTCGTTGGCCGGAGTGTCTAGGATTTTATTGACTTCTGGGTCCTGCAGCAGCTCCTCCATAGACTGAGCTTGGACTTGCTCCGCTTGGACCTGTTCCACTTGGGCCTGCTCCAACTCCTCCTCTCCATCTGAAGCTTGAAGGCTCTCGCAGACCTGCTCCATCTCCTCCTCTTCATTTGAAACTTGAGGGGTCTCGCAGGTCTCGATAATCTTTCTCTTGTGGGACTCATCTGGTGTATTTTTTTTTCAACTATAATTTTTATTGAGCGAAAAAGACAAAAGGGAATGAAGTCCACTCGCAGGTGTGGCGTTTGTAGTATGCTCAGTTTTTCCAATTCAAAACAAAACAGAACAACGAATGAGAAATAGTCTACACGATTTCTGTTAACCTGACACATGGGGGAGGGGGACGGCATGAAAGGGAGAGGGAGGGGGAGGGGGGCGAGGAAGGGGGACATATATGATGAGTGAGAAGGTTAAGTGGAGGGGGGAGAGGGAGAAGCTGGAGTAATGCCACTATAGGCGGCAATCAATTTCAGGTGGGGATAAGTTAGCAGAAGGGTTGGGTAAATGGGGGATTGTGGGATGGGGTAGTAGGCAGTAGCTGAGTGAGGGGGGGGGGAAGGGGGGGGAGCTGTAAGTTAATGAGGAGAAGAAGGTAAGCGAGAGAGAAGGAATAGGGGGTCAGGGTAGAAAGAGGGTAAAAGAGGAAGATGAGGGTGGGGTGAGTAGGGCGGGGGGATAAGGGCAGAGAGCCGAAGGGGAAATCAGAGTGTCGGATGCGGGGGTATAGGAGATGGAGGGAAACCCCAGCAGGACCAATTCCGGTGTGAGTTGAATAGTGGTACCAGTAATGTCGGCCAGCTTGGCCTCCACCTCCTTCCAGAACAAGGCTATGCTGGGGCAATGCCACCAGACATGTGAGTGTGTGCCTACCTGGGCTTTGCATCTCCAGCATAGACCGGAGGGGGCGAGACCGTGGGCATGTAGGAACTCAGGCACCTTGTACCAGCGGGAGAGTATCTTAAAGTGATTTTCTTGCAGACGGACACATCTGGAAGGGCCCATCGTGAAGGAGAGAATACGATCCACCTCCATGTTACTCAGGGGGCGCTGAAGCTCGGTCTCCCACGAGGCCAGGTAACCCGGCCTTCCCCGAGGTCTCGCCCGCCTCAAGGCTTATTTCGAGTCAGTAAGCCTCCATGGCCTATCCCCTATGGAAAGCAAGAAGCTTTCAAATTCAGTAAGCGCTCTGAGGGGCAAATGTTTTTTGGCGAAAGCAGTACAGCATGAGACGATATGGTTTAGGTGCAGGAAGGTCAGATTTACCTCAGGGAATAGTTGGCATATATCCGCTGCGGCCGGAACCCCACCGTCAGAGAACAACTGCGAGACTGGAACCCCTGATAACCTCCTCCACAAAGGAGTAAAGGTGGGTGAATCCATCCCCACGACCACAGGTATAAGATGCGAAGGAAGAAGAGGAGAAATTCCAGGGGAGAGGAAAGTCGAGAGAAAGGACCAGGAGGAGATAATGCCCTCAATTAATAAATGATTGCTTTTTGCATTATATTTGGCGTGGGACACAGGGGGCAACCACGCTAGTGGGTCAGCATCAGCAGGCGCCTGGGGGAGAGTCAAACCACGCGGCGCATGAGAAGGGTGGGTGTACCATACCCATCGCTGGAGCTGAATCCCCCTATAAAGGTCACGGACATCCGGCAGCCCGATGCCCCCCTCCGACCTCAGGCGGGTGAGCAGTGTATGTGACATGCGGGGCCTTTTTCGCTTCCATACGAATCCAGAAAAAAGCCTTCTAATTGCAATGAAAAAGCGATCAGGAAGTACTATGGGAACCATGGCGAGTTTGTATGTGATTTTGGGGAGGACATAACATTGGATGACATTGCGTCTAGCTAACCAAGAGATCAGGGGCAAGTCATATTCCTCCAGAATATTTTTGATGTCTCTCAATAATGGGGCAAGGTTGGCGTCGTATAAAGAGGCAGTTTGTGCGGTGATATGTACTCCCAGGTATTTAATATGCTTATCTGACCATTTAAAATCAGATTGAGAGCGGAGCAGCCGGGATGTTCTAGGGGGCAAGGTAATGTTCAATAGTTCCAACTTCGATACATTCACCTTGAAGTTGGAAACTGCACCGAAGTCGTCAAATAGTTGAACCAGGGGGGGTAGGTCCTCCAGAGGGCTCGCCAGTAGGAACAAAAGGTCGTCAGCAAATGCCAGCACTTTCATTTTGCCGCTCGGTGTGTGGAATCCCCTGAGACCTGACCACTGGAGCACCCTCTGCAGCAATGTCTCCATCACAAGGATGAACAGAGTCGGGGACAGGGGGCAGCCCTGCCTGGTGCCGTTTTTTTGTGGAAGGGGGGTGAGATGGAGTCATATACCAGTAGGGAAGCGGAGGGGGAAGAGTATAGGGACATTATTGCAGAAATAAACCAGTCTGGAAACTGAAACTTCCTTAGGGTCGCCGCCATGAATTGCCAATCAACTCTGTCAACTCTCTGCCTTCTAGGCGTCTACTCCAAGAAGAGCCAGAGGCCGTCCAGAGAGCTGTGCCTGAGAGATAGCCTGCAAGAGCTTTTCAGTGTTGGTACGGCCTTCTCTACCTTGTACGAAGCCGGCCTGCTCCTCGCCTATTAGGTGGGGGAGTCATTTTTTGATGCGGAGGGAAAGGAGTTTTGCCCACAGCTTAAGATCCATGTTTAATAGTGAAATCGGGCGAAAGCTGCCACAATCACTCGGATACTTCCCCTCTTTGGCCAGTAGGGTGATGTGTGCCTCTAAGGATTGCCTAGGTAATTGGGAGCCCTCAAACAGCGAGGTGCACCATTCAGTCAAATGGGGGGTCAGTACGTCTCGGTACCTCGTATAGTACTGGAGGGGGAGGCCGTCAGGGCCCGGGCTCTTGCCTGGAGGGAAAGAGGTCAGAACACGCCCAACCTCATCATCAGTGATGTGGGCTAACAGGCTCTCGGCCATCCCCTACTCCACACGAGGCAGGGAGAGGTGTTGTAAGAAGTCCTCAATGAGTGAGGTCTTCGTTGAAGGTGTAGGGGGATCTATCGTGGCGTCTAAATTGTACAATTTAGAATAAAACTTCTGGAAAGCCACCGCAATAGCCTCAGTTGTGGTGCAAGAGTCGCCCCGTTCGTCCCTAACATGGTGGATATGCTGTTTCGCCTTAGCTTTCTTAAGCAGGGACGACATGAGCTTGCCTCCTTTATTACCATGAGTGTACAAGCGGTGTCTAAAGTTAAGATATGCCTTAGAGGATTTATAGTTTAGGTGTGACAATAATTGTTCCCTGAGTGAACGTAGGTCATCCTGGACGGGGCCAGTGCATGTGGTCGTGTGTAATCTTTCTAAGCTAGCTATTTTAAGTAGGAGAGTGTCTATCTCTTTCTGGTATGTCTTTTTCAATTTTGAGCCCCAGGCGATGAAGATCCCCCTGATGTAGGATTTATGGGCCTCCCAGACTATAGGGGTGGGCAGTCCCGACCGACCATTAAGGTCAAAGTAAGACACTAGATGGTTTTTAATGTCTTCCCTAGCTGCGCTGTTTTCCAGTATGTGTTCGTTTAGGCGCCAGCGTATCGTGAAGGGTGTAGGGCCGGAGAGGTATAGAGACAGGTGGACAGGAGCATGGTCAGAGATAGTAATGACATCGATACCTGTGGTCGTGAGGGAGGGAAGAAGAGATGAATGGATGAAGATGTAGTCCAGCCGTTGGAAGGAATTATGAGCAGCCGAGAAGTGAGAGTAGTCTCTGACCGTGGGGTTCAGCGTCCGCCAGGCATCTACAAGGGACAAATTAGACAATTTAGCACGCAAGCAAGCAAAAGCACGATTTGAGATGGTGGATCTTGTGGCCGAGGTATCTAAAGAAGGGATTAGAGTAACATTGAGGTCACCTCCCAGAATGATCGGACCATCCGCAAACAGTCTCAGGTCGTCCAGGGTGCCCAGCAGCCAAGAAACTTGTGCATGATTAGGCGCATAAATATTCACCAAGGTATATTTGGAGTTGTTGATCAGCACCCTCAAAAAGAGCGCTCTCCCATTTGCGTCAGAATGCTGCTGGAGTACTATCACAGGTAATTTTTTATGCAGGGCTATTGAAACACCCTTGGACGCAGAGGCTGGATGGCAGGAGTGGAACCAGGAGTAGGGTTTTTTGGGGAGTTTAGGGATTTTGTCTTGTTTAAAATGAGTTTCCTGCAGGAATTAGATCATAGGGTTGAGGCGTTTAGTTACAGAAAGTATGTGGTTTCTCTTATTAGGGGTAAGCATCCCTCTAACATTGAAATAGACACAAGAGAGTGAGGATATGGCTGTGGCAGTAGAGTGTGCAGGTGGGTAGGGTAGGGAGGAATCAGGAGTTCAGAGGGAGGGAGCGTGTGCGGGGATGCATGGATGATGAAAAGTGAAATGAATAGGGGATAGAAGTAATAGTAGAGGTACAGATATAACACCTAAGGGAGATAAAGTAAGCTCTGTCGGCCACCAACAGTGAAAGGGCCAGACAGTAACTAGGTCACCATGTCGAATTTCAGGGCTAGGAAAGTCTCGGTCTAGATGAAGGAGGGATCAGTAGCAGTCACCCGTCCGTGGGATTTCATCGGTGGCTCCTCGGAATGCCAGGGCATCCCATGCCAGGGATCTGCCCGGTGCATCTCAAGCAATGCAGACCAGGTATTCGGAGACAGGGTGAAGTCCTCGTATCTACGCTGCAATCCCGGGCACTAAAGTTCTCTCAATCCCCCACGCAGAGGCAAGGTGTGCAAAACAAAATAACAGGAGAGTTCTAGTTACAGCATCAATCGGGAAAAGTCACCGGTCAGCCATCCATATAGGCTGGAGAAAAGGGCCATCAAAAAAGTCAGAAGGGGTTACTTATCTCAACCCTCTGGGGCAGGCATCTTCACCGGGGTCTTCTTCTGCTTCGGAGACTTGGAGCGAGCGACCATCTTCCACTCTCCCAAGTTCGGCAGCTGCGGAAGCGGCACATGATCTGACAGCGGCATCCACGATGGTACCTCAACAGGGGCGATGTCCAGGACTCGCCAGGCGCTCCGCAGGTCGTCAGGGGTCCTAATGTCCTAATGGTGATCATCTTCCCTCCTTTCAGAACCGAAAGCCCGAACGGGAACAACCAGGCGTACGTCAGGTTTTTCTCCCTGAGTTTTTCGAGCAGGGGGCGCATGATACGTCTCTTCATCAGCGTAGTAGGAGCAATGTCCTGATATAGGAAAATTTCATCTGCTCCGTAGTGGATGGGTCTCTTTTCCCTCGCAGCTTGTAAGATGGCAGCAGTATCCACAAATGACAAGAGACCACAGATAACATATCTGGGGGGTTCAGCTGGCTTCGGCCGAAGCCGGAGGGCCCTGTGAATGCACTCTATGACGATGGAGCCAGCGCGCTCGTCCCCCAGCAATCCAGCAAAGATCTCACGGACAATTTTAGGCAGCACATCAGGCACCCAGGATTCCGGAAGTCCTTTGAAGCGAATATTTTTCCGCCTGCTGCGGTTTTCCTGGTCTTCGATCAAAGTAAGGGCATTATTGACATGCGTCTCCATGGCTTCGGTTCTGGTGGCAAGTGCAGCAGAGTGTGTAGCGAGCTCTGTGCATGCCGACTCGAGGGCCTTCGTGCGAAAGCCGATGGCCCGAACCTCCGATTTGATTTCCGCCAGGTCCGCTCTCACTGGCTTCAGGGCTTGTGTTAGAGCCTTCTTCATGAATGATTTGAAGAAGGCTGGCGTAATAGCCGCCACTCCGCCGCCCTCCGAATCGCTGTCCTGGCCTCCTTCTTCTTCAGGGTTACAGCGTGTGGTGGGATCAGGCGCCATCTTGAGCGTGAGCATGAGACCTGTCGGTGCGTTTAGCAAAGAAAGTCGTAACGGCTGCTTGGCTTTTCTGTTTGGGCATCGCAGGTGGGTCACCAGGTATATAACGACCAATTTTCCAATTTTCACCATTCCTGGTGAGATAAAGTGGGAATAAAAGGGTGCTCAGGAGGTGCGAGGCAGGAGCGCTCAGACTCGCACAGCCATACCAGTCCGCGGCCAGACACACCCCCCCCCCCCCCCCCCCCCACACTCATCTGATGTATTGTCCTTTCCTCTTTCTCTGTATGGTACCTGGGGGAGGAAGCACAGGAAAATCCTCCGAAGAGCGAGTGCCAGCAGTTGGAGGGGGGTTTGGTGCTGCTGGGCCAGGGGAGAAAGGAGGCTGGGTGGGGCAGGGGGCAGGAGAAAGTGCCCGGGCAGGGGAGGACGGGGCAGGGGTGGGCCGGGGTGGGGTACGGGGGGCAGGGGTGGGACGGGATATGAGCGGTCTGCTTGGTCCTGGCCATGATCCTCTGTACACGTACACAGCGGAGATGTGATGGGAAGAAAGGAAAGAGCAGAATATTTATACTCCTGGTCTCATCCTTATTGGCTCATGTAAACCACACCCCTTCTTCCCATTGGCTGATTCATACAAACTAGAGCCCGCCAAAACACATGAGACATCTGTGATGGATCTTTGTTCTGAAGCGGCGGGGCCCATCCTCAGCGATGATAGCGCCCCCATGTATGACACGATGCCGGGTCTCGGGCATTCACACTGATTCCCCGCTCCTCGGATACAGACTCCTTTATGCCTACAATTCCTCAGAGCTCTATCTGCTTCACTATTTCCAATCTCTATATACATTTACATGGGGCAGTACAGTAGAGCGCCCCCATGATCGAACAAAATGCCCAGTAATTCTCAGAATGGGTTAGTAACTTCATATGTCCACAACCTATTAAGTAGATTAGAGGGTTAAAATCAGCACAATGTTTCTGGTTAATCAATATTAATAATTTCCAATAAATATTTTCTATTAGTCACTGCACGAAATTCTTACAGTTTCAGGATATACAAATCAGTTGCAGTGAGTGTTACAATAGCGACACCTGGTGGTGAGAGCTTTGTATTCTAAACTTTGCATGTTGCCAAATTGTAACAAGTATTTACATTTCCTCAAGAACTGACACTAAAATTGTTACAGAGTAGCAAACAGATACAACTAGATGTTATATGAACACCACGATACCAGTTTCTCTAATATGGAGAATATAGTCAAGCCGGGAGCTTGTGTCTCTTCTTGAGGATCTAGGACAAAGGCATATGCATTGTAGTGTGTGTGTGTGTGTGTGTGTGTGTGTGTGTGTGTGTGTATATATATATATATATATATATATATATATATATATATATATATATATATATATATATACACACACACACACACACACACACACATTTCTCACCCACTCTTAATTTGTTTTATATAAAACGCAGGTTATACTACAGTGTATGTAATGAGTATTTAAAAGCTACATTTTAATAATCGGTTCAAAGGTTTTGGGGTAAAATTAAGAGGTCAAAGTGTCCAAAGTGTCTCCTGATGATATGTATGATTGGCAATGCGCCCCAAGACTTCTGTAAACCCTCGGCCTCCTCCCCTTACATCCTGGGCTCTAATCCCTCAGTATATCTGCGCTCCTGTCCTGTTCTGCCCCAGTAAACCCCAACAGGATTCCCCAAATACACCAGACTATGATGGCGCTTCCTTCTCTTCAGGATCTCTGCTGTCTGGAGGAAAATACACGGGCTCCGGGGAGTGTTCGGTCGGTAAGAGAGGAGGAAGATGCCGCAGGTATAAGATATGATCCGACTGAAGCTCTGGATGTGGAACTGGTGGGGTCGGCGGGTGATCTCCGGGCTGCTCAGCGGTGAGAAGAGAGCGGGAGAAAGGAGACAGGGATAGCGGGAACCGGCGAGGACAGCGGAGGGAGCGGAGAGCAGTGAGGGGGTCAGAGGGGCTGAAGATGAAGAATAAGGGAAGAGAACAAAGGAGAAGATTCTGAGAAGGAAAGTAATAATCCTGATCCAGATATAAGACGATCCGGACTTTCTGTAGGATCCTTCACAGACTGTATTGTATCCGCAGATCCCTCGTCTATTCAGTGATGATCTCTGGGATCTATTACAGAATTGAGGATTCCTATCTATTATTATGTATAGACGATATAACATTATAGTGACGTCATACACGTCTTGGAGATAAAGCTCTATACTGCCCATTACTCTATTACAGTCTCTGCTCATTAACCCCTAATACTCCTGAGAAGTCTCGTTGAGAGCAGGAAGGGGAGTTACAAAAGTATACAATGTAACAACAATGTATGAATAAGAATAAACAAATGAATAAATAACTAATGTATCAACGTGGAAACTAACAGACAGGAGTCCATCATAAAGAGTGAATAAGATGTGTTTGTCCTGGAGAGACTGCACAAAACAAAGAATTTATTACTTTATAATGTTTCCCCGTTGTGGATGGGCTGTGGGTCTGGTGTCATCTATATAATACATGACATGGACATTCTGTAACACAGTAGGTGACATGTCCCTAATGTACATGGGCCGTGACGTCATCGTTCTCTCTGCACATTTACAATGGAAGTATAAAAGACATCATTCTATCAGAGACATGAGGATTTATGGTTATAGAGACTTATACCGTGTTATATCCCGTTTCGAACCTGTAGGGTGGAGTCTAGTTTGTGGACTTAGCCTGTTACATCTGTATGAATTCACATTGTTATCTATATAAACCATTTATATTAATATGATACATTATAATTCCGTGCATTGTATAAGGTAAATACAATATTTTATTACATTATTAATTAGAAGATAATAAAGAAGAAGAGTTTTATTGTCCGCCCGGGCTGGAGTTCCTCTTGGATGTCGGCAGTCTGATGCTTGCTGTGCGGCTCTCCACCTTTCCCGAGCACAGGAGCTGGGATTCAGCAGGCGGGCTGGCTTTATACAATTGTTGTGTGGAATACAAATATGACATGGAAGTATCAGTACAGCGGCCGGGATAGGGCTTTCTCTCCCAGGTATAATGTTCTCTGTTATCAGGACCATATACACAACCAATATAAGAATCCCCGATGTCATCCTGGTAATGTACAAGCAGGTCCTGTAATGGAGATAATCTGTGAGAGAAATCACAATAGGATCCTCGGGGTCATCACTTAATAGACGAGGGATCTGGGGATGGAAGACATTCTGTGAGGGGGAAGGATCCTACAGAGAATACGGAGTCTCTTGTATCTGGATCAGGATTCTGACTTTATTTCTCAGAATCTTCTTTGTTCTCCTCACTTCTCCTTCCATCTTCAGCCCCTCTGACCCCGTCACTGCTCTCCGCTCCCTCCGCTCTGTCCTCGCCGGTTCCCGCTATCACTGTCTCCTTTCTCACCGCTGAGCAGCCCGGACACGATCCTCCGACCCGACCACTTCTACTTCCAGAGCTTCAGTCGGGGACCGGATCAGATCTTATACCTGCGGCATCTCCTTCCTCAGTTCCCGGCCCGAACACTCCCCGAAGCCGGATCAGCTGTGACAGCTCCTGCCCGGTGGCTTCAAAACACGTTGGAGATTACAAAGAATAACAACAAGGAGATGACATAATTCCCCATCATGGAGAATCTGTATCCCCTTCCCCCTGACCTCCTGCACAGCCGGGATGTGAGAGAATATCCCCAGGGGTAGGAGCCCCAGCTCTAGGTCCAAATCCTGCTCCTCCTCCCCCCGCACCCGGGCCATGTGCTCTCTGCAGACATGAGGAGACATCTGCGGGTGTTATGGGTCGGGAAGCTGTAAGGAAGATGAAGGAGAGAACAGTCATCACATCTACTTGTGGACAACTCCCCCCATCATCTCCGGGTCAGTAAATGGACACGTTGTCCGTATTATATCTATATATCAGGACAGGGAGCTGGCAGTGAGCGGAGGCGCCGCCTGTGTTACCCTCCGGGGCTCTCAGCAGCTCCAGGCCGTCTCCGCATCGTGCAATCAGCTTCCTGGACGGTAGATGTTGTAGTAAAGATCCGTGTGATGGTGACCGGTGCCGGGAATAGAAGGAACGATCCCCAGCAGCAGATTTATATTCCCGGATACACAGTGATGTGCAGATCGGGAAGACTGTGATGGAGATCCCGGGGCCTCCTCCCGGCTCCTTCCCGGCACCTCCGCCAGTGACGGGTATAAACTGTTAGGGGGGATGTTGGGGAGGAATAAGACACGGAGAAGGGGAGCTCGCCTGTCCGGTTCTAGCCGCTAAAGATCTTTTATCCCGGGCAGGGAAGCACAAGGTTGTAGCGGAACTTCGCCCGGGTCCAGACGGGATGGGGCGGGGCCTGTGCTCTGTGTCAGCCAATAGCAGCTCCGGACGGTGACATCTCAGCAGCCAATCATTGCGCAGCCGCTGTACATATAAGAGGCGCCAGCAGCTCCGGTCTCAGCATTTATCGTTCACGATATTTTTGAGTTCTAAGATGGCAGAAACCGCACCAGTCGCTGCTCCTCCCGCCGAAACGGCCGCAAAATCCAAGAAGCAGCCGAAGAAATCAGCTGCCAAGAAAAGCCACAAACCCTCCGGTCCCAGCGTGTCCGAGCTGCTCGTTAAAGCCGTGTCCGCCTCTAAGGAGCGCAGTGGGGTGTCTCTGGCTGCCCTGAAGAAGGCTCTGGCTGCCGGAGGATACGATGTAGACCGAAACAACGGCCGCCTGAAGCTGGCCATCAAGGGGCTGGTGACCAAGGGAACCCTGCTCCAGGTGAAAGGCAGCGGCGCCTCCGGATCCTTCAAGATCAACAAGAAGCAGCAGGAGACCAAGGACAAGGAGGCCAAGAAGAAGCCGGCGGCTGCGGCCAAGAAACCTGCAGCAGCTAAGAAAGCAACCAAATCCCCTAAGAAGCCAAAGAAGGCTCCGAGCGCGGCCAAGAGCCCGAAGAAAGCCAAGAAGCCTGCAGCGGCCAAGAGCCCCAAGAAGCCGAAGGCTGCCCCCAAGAAGGTGACCAAGAGCCCGGCTAAGAAGGCGGCCAAACCCAAAGCTGCCAAGAGCCCTGCTAAGAAGGCGGCAAAACCCAAAGCTGCCAAAAGCCCGGCAAAGAAGGTGACTAAAGCCAAGAAGAGCGCGGCTAAGAAATAATCGGGAGCCTCGTCCTGTACTTATCCCTCAAAGGCTCTTTTCAGAGCCACCACCTCCTCCCACCAGAGCTGTATGATCACCGCCCGTGTAACACCGGGATGTATAAAGAATATAATACAGTGATATAAATCCTTTCTATATTATCATCACTTTATTATATTTTATCAATCCCAATACATCTGCCTTTACTAGTTCTAGATCCCCTTATGAACACTCAGCTGAGTCTGTTCTGTAACCAACCATAGTTGTATCTTTCTGTAACACTTGTAGGGTCAGCGCTTGGGGGAAATATAAATATTGTTACAAATCGGCAACAAAAAGATTATAAATCTCTCCACCAGGTGTCACTATTGTAACACATTGTAGATCTTGTGTATAAACTATAAGGATTTACACTGCTGTGATAAATGACGCCCTAAGGATAGACGGGATTATGGAAATTATTAATATACCAGATATTTGGGGATAAATGTAACCCTTTGGGTAATAGGTTGTGTACATATTATTTCCCCCATCCTGAGGGTTAGTTTGCTGCATAGTTTTATTACTATATAAAGTCATGCAGTCCCGAATAGAGTCTGATTGCCTGCCGCTCCCCTATATTCAGTGTGAACACCCGAAATGGGGAAGGGCCGAATAGGGCGAGGATGGGTCCTGCCTCTTTCTAACAAAGAACAATTGTTGACGTCACATGTATTTTGGCGGGCTCATTGGTTGTAAGAATCAGCCAATGGGATGCAGGGGTGGGGTTTACATGAGCCAATGCTGATGAGACCAGGAGTATAAATATTCGGCTCTTTCCTCTCTTCCCATCACTTCTCCGCTGTGTACGTAGAATCATGGCCAGGACCAAGCAGACCGCTCGTAAATCCACCGGAGGGAAAGCTCCCCGCAAGCAGCTGGCTACCAAGGCCGCCAGGAAGAGCGCTCCCGCCACTGGCGGGGTGAAGAAGCCTCACCGCTACCGTCCAGGTACAGTGGCTCTCCGTGAGATCCGCCGCTACCAGAAGTCCACTGAGCTGCTGATCCGGAAGCTCCCCTTCCAGCGCCTGGTGAGGGAGATCGCCCAGGACTTCAAGACCGATCTTCGCTTCCAGAGCTCGGCGGTCATGGCCCTGCAGGAGGCCAGCGAGGCTTATCTGGTGGGACTCTTTGAGGACACCAATCTGTGCGCCATCCATGCCAAGAGAGTCACCATCATGCCCAAAGACATCCAGCTGGCCCGCAGGATCCGTGGGGAGCGAGCTTAGATCTGCCCGAGACCCGCATACAACACAAAGGCTCTTTTCAGAGCCACCAAATTATCTATAGAACGAGCTGATTCCTTATCCTCTCCATTGTTCTGCTCCTATACTCCGCCTGTTTTCATAAGCAGGATCCCGGGATTGTTCTCTGCCTTTAACCCTCAGTGCTGAGTTATGTTCAGTTACTATAGTGATGAAGATCGTGTCCTCTGCAGTGTAATGCGCCTGTGTGTGATCGGTGCTGCTGGCTTCTGTCTCCCGACACTTGGGATCGTAATTGGTGCATAGAGGGGAAACGAGCGGGCACTAAAGGGTTAACTCTAGGCGGAGTTATAGACCCGAATGTTCGCTCATTGGATGATCACCGCAGTTGACTATTTTGAAATCCCCGCTCTTCTTCTGGTCGTTTCTCCCTTTGTCTCGTCCTCTTCCCTGTACACGTGACTACATTCCTCTGGTTTCTGTAAATAGGAAGAAAAAGGCTGCGGAGGGGAAACTGTTGGTGCCGATCAGGGGGATTCTAGTGAGGCTGATGCGGTAGGAGAGAGGACGCTGTGTCCGGGGCTGACAGGTCTTCCCTGCAGAGTATATAGAGGAGCCGCGTCCCTGTCCTATTCCAGACCTGATACCGATCACACCCTGCAGCCGGACACTGCTGAGAATGCGGCGGGGAAAGCTATCCTGTATTTTATACATTGTTAGTTTGTAGTGATTTAATGTAATACATTCCGATATTATGTCACTCTGCTGCAAGAGATCGCCCAGTGTGAACACTGACCGTGCGGTTGTTTTACAATCTATTTTACCTGTCAGCGATCACAGTGTATTTAGACCTGATGAAGTCTTATTGGGGGAAGAGATTTCCGGGCCCGTCATTGATGAAATCCTTCCCGATCTGAATATAACGCGTGTCCGTGTGAATATAGCGCTAATAGAAAAGCTCAGGACTAATCTATTAATAGTAAATAATCTCCTAGACCTTCGGTGTTCTCTATCCGAATAAGTGTCCGAGAATCTCAGCCTCCTGGGAGGGAAGGGATAGAGAATGGGAGACTAATAATGGAAGGAAAAAAATGGAGCAAAAGGAACAATTAAATTGATCAGAATAAAAGGAGGAAAGTTACAGGGGAAAAAAATAAAATACACATATATACACACACACCATTTATCATGAATCAAAAGTAATCTCAGGACCCTGTGGTTACTAATATTATTGTTTAAAATAGACACCACCGATCTCTCCCCCTCAGGCCGATTTATTCACAAGCTGAGCCGGGACAGCAGGAGGGTGAGCGGTGAGTGTACACCGGCCTTTTACTATTAGTTCAGGACTCTAATTTACGAATATTGCGCATAGGACTCACATTTTCATTGGTAGCATACACACAGTGCGATATCATACATCGTGTCCAACCAAAACTATTCAAATGGTGTTTTATGTTTCTTTATTGGAATTAATATTGAGACATTTTCTTAGTAACAAAGTGTTTCTAGTCTCATTCGTTACATCTAGCGGGATTGTTACTCTTTATAACAACTCAGAATTTCCTTCACTTCACCGATCTGTCTGTTTTACTAGTGCATTAATGGGTTAACTATTTTATGTTTTTATGTGATTACTATCTATTTTAACCAATAATCCTAGTATCTAAAGGGCTCTGAGATGACTATTATGTTTCATGATCAATGTTATTGTACTCCGAGCGACCCAGCTGAGAATATCTAGTTTACTACAACTTCCCTCGTTTTATTCTTAATTATATTTGTGTCATTTATATTTTTATTTATTCAACATTTTCATTCTACAGCGATAACTGTAGAATGAGCGGGAACATAACAGTTCTATAGTCGGATACAAAGCGCTCATTGTCTCCATGTAATAAGGTGTCAGGACCGGCCGGCTCTGGGGCGATAATTCCCGGGCACTGTATACAGCGAGTGCCGGGATCTTTATGTAACCAGCGATGGAGAAGCGCTGACCCCTGATCGGCTGGAGATCCGATGTGTTCAGGAGGTTACAGTATAGGGGGCGCCATCTCTACACTGCGGTCACTTAAGAAAATGTACTCATTACAAGAGAATTAACCCTCAGATACCAACTACATTCGGCACAACCCACACGTAGTCCTACGTAAGAAAAATATAGCAGCTCAAATCCCTTTCACACCCGAGATCAGCGGTGCCAGCTCTGTAGTAGACAATGTGGGTGGCTCTTAGAAGAGCCTTTGGTGTTCAGGATGGGTCTGGGATAAGCGGTGATCACTTGCTCTTTGCCGCTTTGCTGCTCTCGGTCTTTTTGGGCAGCAGCACGGCCTGGATGTTGGGGAGGACGCCTCCCTGGGCGATGGTCACCCCTCCCAGCAGCTTGTTCAGCTCCTCGTCATTGCGCACGGCCAGCTGCAGGTGACGGGGGATGATGCGGGTCTTCTTGTTGTCCCGGGCGGCATTACCGGCCAATTCCAGGATCTCAGCGGTTAAATACTCCAGCACAGCGGCCAGGTACACGGGAGCACCGGCGCCCACCCTCTCGGCGTAGTTCCCTTTGCGGAGAAGCCTGTGCACACGACCGACGGGGAACTGAAGTCCTGCCCGGGATGAGCGGGTCTTTGCCTTAGCCCGAACCTTCCCTCCTTGTTTGCCGCGTCCAGACATAATGGTAAGTGAATCCCAAATGTTCAAGAGAATCCTCTCCGAGATGTAACTATTATTTTTCCTTCTGCTGCCTTTTATAGGTTTCAGCTCCGCCCTCCGGCTCCTGTGATTGGGTAGATTTGAATCCGGCCAATGGTGACGAGACTTGACCAATAAATAATTCCCAGGGCGTGGTTTAGGACGCTCCCACAGGTCACATGATTTGCTCCTCCAGTAGAACAGCGAGCAGACAGCATTTCTCATTTGCATGGGCTGCCTATAAATACGGCTGCGGTGGGAGGAGGAAGCATCATTATTCTCTCTCTGTTCTAGTGAAGAAGGATTGTGACTGATCATCATGCCTGATCCCGCCAAGTCTGCTCCAGCGCCCAAGAAAGGCTCCAAGAAAGCCGTGACCAAGACTCAGAAGAAGGACGGCAAGAAGCGAAGGAAGACCAGGAAGGAAAGCTATGCCATCTACGTGTACAAGGTGCTCAAGCAGGTCCACCCTGACACCGGCATCTCCTCCAAGGCCATGGGCATCATGAACTCCTTTGTGAATGATATCTTCGAGCGCATCGCAGGGGAAGCCTCCCGCCTGGCTCACTACAACAAGCGCTCCACCATCACCTCCCGGGAGATCCAGACCGCCGTGCGCCTGCTGCTGCCTGGAGAGCTGGCCAAGCACGCCGTGTCCGAGGGCACCAAGGCCGTCACCAAGTACACCAGCGCCAAGTAACCTGCTCCGCCTCCTGCTGTCACCCCAAAGGCTCTTCTAAGAGCCACCCACATTGTCTATAATAGAGCTGGAGCTTCTCCTGTCTGTATTCCCCGTATTCTCTTCTGTCTATGTGGCCGCTATTCTGTCAGTACAGTCTATTGATACTATATATATTCTGCATCGGGTGAGATCAGAGCGGCGGCTGCGGTTCTCCCTGACTGCAGGGTGTATATTCTCCTGTGCCCACACGTCGTCTCTCCACGATCAATAAATTCTCATTCACTGATCGGGGAATCTATTGATCGGAATCGCTGGGGTTTATTATGAGACACTCATCCTGCTGCTATAATCTTTGTGCACTGACTGGGAGGGGACAATAGAGAAACAAGGAGGATGAGGGTAGTAGTCAGCCACAGAATCAGCCTCTACATCTCGGGGAGATCTCTCCATTGTAATCGGGACCGCGCGCACGGCTGATTGTTAACCCTTTAGCGGCATGTTTACTACAATGAAATGACAAAGGACCCGAGCCCGACTCTACACAGCAGGGAGGACACCACAGTATCAGGGTATTTCTCCGCTCATAGGCAGCATTAATTCTATATAAATCCCGATGGGTCAATGATAATTTATTAATGCCCCTTTCCACACTCACACATTGGCTGATCACAGGACGTTCAGGGTTTGAATTTCCCGCTTCTTCCAGACCCGATAACAATGGAGAGATCCCCCTCATTCTCGTGTATGCCACCAATAAAGATCCTAATCCTATGCGCAATGCTCGCACAGCTGCCGTTGGTTATAATCTTTGGAAATTAATTCTAGTCATGAATTATAAGTAAAAGTCTGGTGTAGATAACCGCACAGCGCTCCCACTCATACACCGATCACCCTCCCGCTGTCTCGGTCTCAGCTTGTGAATAAACCGGCCGTGCATGGAAGCCTGAAGGGGAGAGATCGGTGGTGTCCAGGTGCGGTCTGGATGTTCCCAGTGATAATACTGGAGTAGAGTCCTCGCTAAAGAGTTAATGATTGAAAGTTGTCACAATCTAGCGCTTGTTTTTTGCGCAAATAATGATTTTCCAGTTGTGTGGTGACATAGATGGGGGTAACCAGACGCATTTCAGTGGTTTAGATTATTATCTATTGTAACCAATAATACTACTAGCCCTGTGACTACTTTTATGCTTCATGATCAATGTTTTATTTTCTTTTTTTGCATCTTTCCTCGTTTTATTGGTATTATGTTCCATCTTGATTTTTTTGTTATCATATTTTAATTTCAGAAGATTCATCCAAGGCTTTTCTATAGTTAACGCTATATTCACACGGACACGCGTTATATCCAGATCGGGAAGGATTTCATCAATGACGGGCCCTGGAATCTCTCCCCCCACTAAGACTTCATCAGGTTTAAATACACGGTGATCGCTGACAGGTAAAATAGATTGTAAAACAACCGCACGATCAGGGTTCACACTGGGCGATCTTTTCCAGTAATTTAATACATAGAACAATAAAATGTATCAAAAATACTTTCCCCGCCGCCTCCTCTTCAGGAGAAGGTGTCAGGCTGCTGGGGGAGGGTGCAGGATGTGATCGGTATCAGGTCTGGAATAGGACAGGGACGCGGCTCCTCTATATACTCTGCAGGGAAGACCCCGTATACACCCACCATTGTGATGTCAGCCCCGGACATAGTGTCCTCTCTCCTTCTACCGCAAAGGCCTCAATAGAATCCCCCTGATCGGCCCCTAACAGTTTCCCCTCCGCCGCCTTTTTCTTCCTATTTACAGAAACCAGAGGAATGTAGTCACGTGTACAGGGAAGAGGACGAGACAAAGGGAGAAACGACCAGAAGAAGAGCGGGGATTTCAAAATAGTCAACTGCGGTGATCATCCAATGAGCGAACATTCGGGTCTATAACTCCGCCTAGAGTTAACCCTTCAGTGTCCTCTGCACCAATTACGGTCACAGGTGTCGGGAGACTGAAGCCAGCAGCACCGATCACACAGGCGCATTACACTGCAGAGGACACGATCTACATCACTATAGTAACTGAACTCAGCACTGAGAGGGTTAACTGCAGAGAACAATCCCGGGATTCTGCTTATGAGAACAGGCGGAATATATATACAATATACTTGGGTGTGAACAGCTCCATTAACCTACAGGTGTTATAGAGTGAAGGCTCATTTGTCCAGATAGCGGGATATAGATAATTGTTACCCGGATATTATCAGGAGATCTGCATCTTCTATAACACGGACTCTTTAGGGAGGTAATGACTGATATGGTGGGGAGGGAAGTAATGTAATCTGGAGAAGATGAGTGTAGATTGTAACAGTAACTAGAATCACGGAGGAAGATGAGGGCAGTAGTCAGAACATTCAGAGGAGATCCCCCGGAGCAGATAGAGGGAAACACCGATAGACTGATCAGGTGCAGAGATTATGGCAGAAAAGGGAAAAAAAAACACCGCAACCACAAGAGCAAAACACCGATCACACAACCTCTCAGTACAGAAGACACAAGGAATTGTAGCCTTTCCATAGAACATGTGGGCGGCTCTGAGAAGAGCCTTTGGGTTGATGAGATGGAGCCGAGTAGAAGCAGAATTAACCTCCGAAGCCGTAGAGAGTGCGGCCCTGGCGCTTGAGGGCGTACACCACGTCCATAGCGGTGACGGTCTTCCTCTTGGCGTGCTCGGTGTAGGTGACGGCGTCACGGATGACGTTCTCCAGGAAAACCTTCAGGACACCGCGAGTCTCTTCATAGATGAGGCCGGAGATGCGCTTCACGCCTCCCCTGCGAGCTAGACGGCGGATAGCAGGCTTGGTGATGCCCTGGATGTTATCCCGGAGCACCTTCCTGTGCCGCTTGGCTCCGCCCTTACCGAGACCTTTCCCTCCTTTACCGCGTCCAGACATCTTCTCTATGTAGCGAGTAGACTGCAGAATACTGAGTGCGGCCGAGTCCTGATTATATAGCACAGGAGCGGACCAGACAGAGAACTGTAACAAATATGACATCATCCGGGGGCGTTTCTTTTAACCAAATTTACATTCCTGACCCCTCCCCTTTTCATTGATTGGCTGAACACGAGACGAGAAGGTTTTGAATATCCCGCCCATTACGAAACGTTTGCTGCATTTTCCGATTCTAAATAATCAGTTTTTTTTTTTTTTTTTTTTTTCTTACCGCGATTCTCCCCAACAATGTAGAGAAGAGCAGTCGTCATTGTACCGAGCGGGAATGGTGATCGGGCAGGTGTGTGAGCTGTATGTTACACACATGGGAGAGGATCAATAGCAGCACAATAATCTGTCAGGTGTATAATGTGTGTGCGGGGAGCAGCAGATGGCAGAACGATTCTTGTGAATGGATCGATCACTCGGGCAGCATTACCAGGTCTACAGGACTGCTCACCCCCCGGGCACCAAGACCCTGCACACATTGTACGACATTATATGGAGCCCCGATATGTGCAATGAGAGTGACCGAGAATAATCGTCCGAGAGCCTGACCCCACGTGTTATATGATAGAAGGGGAGAGAGCGGGAAAACGATCAGCCGAAGATCGGGAATATCACAATCACATGATCTCCGGTGATCAACCAATGAACCTCCAGTATCGGGGCTAATATCTCCGCCCACACAGTTAACCCTTCAGTGTCCTCCTTATGTCTGCTCTTTGCTTTCCCCCTTCATATCCCAATCACGGTCAGCGGTCACTACCCCTAAATCTTTACTGTGCAGTACAGCGCCCCCTATAATCAGACTCCATTCGGGGCTGCATTGGTATTAAAATACCATACAAACAAATAAGCCCAATAATTCTCAGGATGGATAAAACACCATGTGCAAAACCAGCTATCGAAAGAGTTAAATGTACCCCCAAATTTGGGTAAATCATAACTTCCTTAAATCACATCTATCCATAGAGATCGTCTATCACAGCAGTATAAATCCTTCCAGTTACAGTTTATACAGATCAGATACATTGTGTTACAATAGCGACACCTGGTGGTGAGAGCTTTGTATTCTAATCTTTACATGTTACCAAATAGTAACAAGTATTTGTATTTCCCAGGTGCTGATACAAGTTACAGAGGCGCAAATAGATACAACTATGGATGGTGACTAAGACTTTTAAGAGCAGCTGAAATTATTGTGCTGTGTTATTATATCTAGTATAGAATAAACAGGGTGTATAAGTGTCCTAAGGGGATCAGGAACAAATAAATACATCTGTATTGTGCTTGATATAACAAAACATTATAATAAAGTGATGCAATATAGAAGGGTTTGTATATTAGGATGTGGAGTTACAGATTTTCCATCTCCCAGATCCTGAATTATGTGATCTCCTTGGAGCTGTGGGGCAGGGGCTGTGGATTTATAATGTTTTGTTTAGTTTTTTTAAATTAAATCCATGATTACATTAATACCCATACAATCTAATTATAAATTAAATTATTTAATTGCTCACTATTGATGCATCCACTAGTTATTGATCATGAATATATTAATTATTATGATTGTAAATATTTACTAATTCATATGATCCATGTAAAAGATGGATATCATTGGGGATATTGATCAACTCTTGTGAAGTGTTTTTGTCGCAAGGTGTTTGATAACTATTGCTCAAATAGAAAAAAAAAGATGTGACTCTACGATATTTTAAGTGTGGTCCAGGCTTACTTAGGTTTTCGACTCTTCAAAGCCTTTTGCCCTCAAAATTTGTGACTTTTAGAAAAGTTGCAGATAGTGAATTTGTTACCACTGCACCTTCCTGACTAAATATTCAACTGAAATACAAGACTTTGGTTTCTGACCAATTAGGTTTATCGCACCAAAAAATGCAAAAAGTGACTGCGCCTGGTAATTTGCGACAAAAGTAAACAAAAAAAAGACCAAATAATTTGATAAATCCCCTCACCCCATGTTCCTTACATATCATATTATGTCTTTATATCATATTATATCATGTTGACCCAGGGATCCCTCTAGTGGTGTATAGTAATAGTGTAGCAAGTTTTTCTTAGATCACTCAAAGATGGAGGCCGTGATTGTGACATCATGGCCACACCCCCTGGTGACATCACACCCACTCTATTCATGTCTATGAAAGGGGTGTGTGTCGTGAATTCACGAGGGGCATAACCATGACATAACCACCACTGCCGCAAGAAACCAGCATTTGTTTTGAATGCCAGGTGCAGCGGAAGATCAAGGGGGTCCCGTTGCTGGGATAGGGGATAAGATGTCTAGCAGTGGAGTAACCCTTTAAATACATTTTATTTTAAATCGACAGGTGTCAGAAAGTTAAACAGATTTGTAAATTACTTCTATTAAAATATATTAATCCTTCCAGTACTTATCAGCTGCTGAATGCTCCAAAGGAAGTTTTTATTTTTGAATTTCTTTTCTGTCTGACCACAGTGCTCTCTGCTGAAACATCTATCAATTTCTGGAACTTTCCAGAGCAGGAGAGATTTGCCATGGGGATTTTCTCCTGCTCTGAACAGTTCCTAAAATAGACAGAGGTGTCAGCATAGAGCACTGTGGACAGACAGAAAGGAAATTCAAAAAGAAAAAAAACTTCCTCTGTAGTATACAACAGCTGATAAGCACTGGAAGGGTTAAGATTTTTTTAATAGAAGTAATTTACAAATCTGTATAAACTTTCTGACATCAATTTATTTAAAAGAAAATGTTTTCCAGTGGAGTACCCCTATAAGGCAGGCAGTTGCACCCACCCCCACTTCCTGACAAATATTCAGAACACGTATTGAGGTGGTGGTGGGGTGTACTCTCTCATTCCTCAGCATGTCAATAACAGGTAACTAATACTGTTTGTAAATCATATGGCATAATGGCGTGCACTATGAGGGAGATGTGACACTGTTGTTTGATCGTTGTCTCTGGGAATATTCCAATATGTGCACCCCATCTTGTGTTTTTGGGGTTGGTGTTTTTTTAGGGGTGGGCCATTTTAAAATGGGAGTGCTCTCATTTTGCTGTATTTAATCATTTTTGTAAATAATAAAGCATGTTGTGGACACTTTCTTGTGTCAGTCTATTATAGGTTATTTAATTTCTGGAAACGCTTGGAAAAAGCCCATTGTGTGTTCCGATACCTTAGTGTGCATTTTAACACTGGGATAAATCTGACAACAACCAGGGATATTTTATCCACCCTCAAGTGTAGAATCAGAGAGAGTATTCAGCACAGTAGGATCCGTCATCACCCCTAAGACAACAAGTCTGCCAGCAGCATGGAACATGTAACCTCCTGTGCCAGATGCCACTGAGAAGACAGAACAACCGCCACCCCTGCATCATATAGATCACATACCAAATAGATCATATTCATCACATAGGTCATATAGAGGCAGTGGCATAGCTATGGAGGTCACAGGGGTCACAATCGCGACCAGGCCCCATAGCCAGGGTGGCCCACAGGGGCTGGGGCTGATGGGAGTGGACGTGCTCCGCACCGGCACGCACGCACGTCAGCACAAAGCCCCTGATGCATCCCTGCCTCTGGCCCTGTGTTATCGATACCATGCAGAGGCAGGTGCAGCCGCCCGTCCCACATCGCTGCAGTGAGAAGGTGAGGAGACATGTGACAGGCTGCCGGAGGGGGGTGCTGGGGTCTGGGGGTGATAAACTCATGAGGACATTGTGTGTTTGTTCTATTCATTGATGAGGAGTCTGAGGATGGGGTGATTGATGAGGAGAAAGAGGGCAGGGGGAGGGGGGCCTGATTGATTGACTGACTGATGAGGAGACTGGGGCTGTGGGGGTTATTCATTAATGAGTCTGGGGGGGCGGTTGATGAGGAGACCACAGATAGTGGGGGTACCTAACAACGAGGAGACTGAGGATGGGGTGCTCGGGGGATTGACTGAGGATGGGGTGCTAGGGGGGTTGGACTCGGTGGCAGTGTATGAGGTGATGAGAAGGAGAATGAGGATAGGGTACTGGGGGGGGGGCTGGGTGGTGGTGTACGAGGAGACTGAGGATGGGGGATGAGGTACGGGGGGCTGGGTGGCGGTGTATGTGGTTATAAGGAAACTGAGGATGGGGTATGGGGGGCTGGGTGATGGTGTATGAGGTGATGAGGAGACTGAGGATGGGGTACTGGGGGGGGGGCTGGGTGGTGCATGAGGTGATGAGGAGACTGAGGATAGGGTACTGGGGGGCTGGGTGGCTGTGTATGAGGAGACTGAGGATGGGGTACAGGGGGCTTTGTGGCGGTGTATGAGGTGATGAGGAGACTGAGGATGGGGTGTGGGGGGGCTGGGTGGTGGTTTATGATGAGAATGGGGTGCAGGGGGGGCTGGGTGGTGGTGTATGAGGTGAAGAGGAGACTAAAGATAGGGTACAGGGGCCGGGTGGTGATGTATGAGGTGATGAGGAGACTGAGGATAGGGTACTGGGGGGGGGGGGGGGGCTGGGTGGTGGTGTATGAGGTGATGAGGAGACTGAGGATAGGGTACTGGGGGGGGCTGGGTGGTGGTGTACGAGATGATGAGGAGACTGAGGATGGGGTACGGGGGGGACTGGGTGGTGGTGCATGAGGTGATGAGGAGACTGAGGATGGGGTACTGGGGGCTGGGTGGCTGTGTATGAGGAGACTGAGGATGGGGGATGAGGTACGGGGGGGCTGGGTGGCAGTGTATGAGGTGATAAGGAGACTGAGGATGGGGTGCAGGGGGGGCTGGGTGGTGGTGTATGAGGAGACTGAGAATTGGGTGCAGGGGGGTTGGGTGGTGGTGTATGAGGAGACTGAGGATAGGGTACGGGGGGCTGGATTGTGATGTATGAGGTGATGAGGAGACTAAGGATAGGGTACGGGGGGCTTGGTGGCGGTGTATGATGTGATGAGGAGACTGAGGACGGGGTACGGGGTGGGCTGGGAGGTGGTGTATGATGAGAATGAGGATGGGGTACGGGGGGGGGGGTTGGACTCGGTGGCAGTGTATGAGCTGATGAGAAGGAGACTGAGGATAGGGTACTGGGGGGGGGGGCTGGGTGGTGGTGTATGAGGTGATGAGGAGACTGAGGATAGGTTACTGGGGGGGCTGGGTGGTGGTGCATGAGGTGATGAGGAGACTGAGGATGGGGTACTGGGGGCTGGGTGGCGGTGTATGAGGAGACTGAGGATGGGGGATGAGGTACGGGGGGGCTGGGTGGCGGTGTAAGAGGTGATAAGGAGACTGAGGATGGGGTACAGGGTGGGCTGGGAGGTGGTGTATGATGAGAATGAGGATGGGGTGCAGGTGGGGCTGGGTTGTGGTGTACCATGAGACTGAGGATGGGGTGCAAGGGGGGCTGGGTGGCGGTGTATGAGGTGATGAAGAGACTGAGGATGGGGTGCAGGGAGGGCTGGGTGGTGGTGTATGAGGAGACTGAGAATTGGGTGCAGGGGGGTTGGGTGGTGGTGTATGAGGAGACTGGGGATAGGGTACGGGGGGGCTGGGTTGTGATGTATGAGGTGATGTGGAGACTAAGGATAGGGTACGGGGGGGCTTGGTGGCGGTGTATGATGTGATGAGGAGACTGAGGATTGGGTACGGGGGGGGGGCTGGGTTGTGATGTATGAGGTGATGAGGAGACCAAGGATAGGGTACGGGGGGCTTGGTGGCGGTGTATGATGTGATGAGGAGACTGAGGATGGGGTACGGGGTGGGCTGGGTGGCGGTGTATGAGGTGATGAGGAGACTGAGGATAGGGTGAAAGGGGGTTGGGTGGTGGTGTATGTGGTGATGAGGAGACTGAGGATAGGGTACTGGGGGGCTGCGTGGCGGTGTATGAGGAGACTGAGGATGGGGTACGAGGGGGGGGGGGGCTGGGAGGTGGTGTTCGAGGTGATGAGGAGACTGAGGATGGGGTATGTGGGGGACTGGGTGGTGGTGTATGAGGTGATGAGGAGACTGATGATTGGGTGCACGGGGGGCTGGGTGGTGATGTATTAGGTGATGAGGAGACTGAGGATGGGGTACTGGGTGGGCTGGGGGGTTGTGTATGAGGAGATGATGAGACTGAGGATGGGGTCCTGGGTGGGCTGGGTGGTGGTGTATGAGGTGATAAGGAGACTGAGGATGGGGTGCATGGGGGGCTGGGTGGTGGTGTATGATGAGACTGATGATGGGGTGCAGGGGGGGGCTGGGTGATAGTGTATGAGGTGGAGAAGACTGATGATGGTTTACAAGGGGGGCTGGGTGTCGGTGTATGAGTTGATGAAGAGACTGAGGAGGGGGTGCAGGGGGGACTGGATTGTGGTGTATGAGGAGACTGAGGATGGGGTGCAGGGGGGGCTGGGTGGTGGTGTATGAGGTGATGAGGAGACTGAGGATAAGTTACGGGGGGCTGGGTGGTGGTGTATGGGGTGATGAGGAGACTGAGGAAAGGTTACGGGGGGGGGGCTAGGTGGTGATGTATGAGGAGAATGAGGATGGGGTGCAGGGGGGCTCGGTTAAGGTGTAAGAGGTGATGAGGAGACTGAGGATGTGGTATGGGGGGGCAAGGTGGTGGTATATGAGGGGATGAGGAGAATGAGGATGAGGTACTGTGGGGGGGGGGGGGTGCTGGGTGGTGGTGTTTGAGGTGACAGTGGTGTTGCTAGGGTTGGTGTAACCCGGTGAGATAGAAAATTGTGTCACCCCCATACCTCCTCCTCTCCCCAGTAAGTTTTTAGCCTGTTGTGACAGACACCACTGTTGTAGCGCATTGTGAGAAATTCCAGTATAATAATCAGAGATACCAGTTGCCACAGAATGGGAAAGTGTTAAAGACGTTTTCACCATTTAAATATACAGCTCCCAGAATTACTTAAAGGGGTACTCCACTGGAAAACATTAACTTTCTGGCACCAGTTAATATAAAAGTAAAACAGATTTTTAAATTACTTCTATTTAAAATCTTAATACTTACAGTACTTATAAGCTGGTGTATGCTCCACAGGAAGTTGTGTAGTTCTTTCCAGTCTGACCACAGTGCTATTTGCTGACACCTCTGTCCATGTCAGGAACTGTCCTTAGCAGGATAGGTGTCAGCACAGAGCACTATGGTCAGACAGAGAATAAATTAAAAAATAAAAGAACTTCCTGTGAATCGCTTATACAGCAGCTAATAAGTACTGGAAGGATTAAGATTTTTAAATTGAAGTAATTTACAAATCTGTTTAACTTTGTAGCACCAGTTGATTAAAAAAAAAAATATGTTTTCCAGTAGAGTACCCCTGTGAGCAGTGGTGAGGTTATGCTGGGAGTTGTAGTTTCACTCACCATAACTGTAGAACTGACAAGTGACTACAGCTCTGATAGGACATAAAGAGGAGAATGTACAATGATATCAGTGACTACAGGTGACGTCTTCTCTATTGTCTTCCCTTATCTAATTCAGATGGTACATACCGCCTGGTCCAGCTAAAACTTCTCTCTGCAGAATGTGAGGCCCAGACGTCTCCTCACTATGTCAGGGCATTCTCACTCTCTATATGAAAACAATTATTAATATAAACCTGCCAGACACTGTATCCTCTAAATATAATACTACTATACACTATACTCTCTGATTATAAACCTTCCATACCCACTGAATATAATACTACCAAACACTGTACATTCTGAATATAATACCAACACATACTGTACACTCTGAATATAATACTGCCACACACTGTACCCTCTGAATATAATACTGCCAGACACTGTATCCTCTAAATATAATACTACTATACACTATACTCTCTGATTATAAACCTTCCATACCCACTGAATATAATACTACCAAACACTGTACATTCCAAATATAATACCAACACATACTGTACACTCTGAATATAATACCGCCACACACTGTACACACTGAATATAATACTACCACATACTGTACCCTCTGAATATAATTCTACCACCCACTGCACCCTCTGAATATAACACTTAGAGATGAGCGAACTACAGTCAATTCAACTCGTCACAAACTTCTCGGCTCGGCAGTTGATGACTTTTCCTGCATAAATGAGTTCAGCTTTCAGGTGCTCCTGTGGGCTGGAAAAGGTGGATACAGTCCTAGGAGACTCTTTCCTAGGAATGTATCCACCTTTTCCAGCCCACTGGAGCACCTGAAGGCTGAACTAATTTACGCAGGATAAGTCATCAACTGCCGAGCCGAGAAGTTCGTGGTTAATCGAATTTACTGTAAGTTCGTTCATCTCTAATTATACTACCACAAACTGCACCCTCTGAATATAATACTACCAAAAGCTGTGCCATCTGAATATAATACTACCACACACTGCACCCCATGAATATAATACTACCACACACTGTACCCTCTGAATATAATACTACCACACACTGTACCCCATGAATATAATACTACCACCCACTGCACCCTCTGAATATAATACTACCACACACTGTACCCTCTGAATATAATACTACCACACACTGCACCCCATGAATATAATGCTACTACCCACTGCGACCTCTGAATATAATGTTGCCATACAGTGCACCGTCTGAATATAATACCACAACCGCAGTAACACCCCTCAACATCCGTTAGCTGATGCTATTACCACGGGAGGGGGGTATTGGTGGTGTTGCTAGTGGATGATGGGGGTGCTACTACTGGGGGGGGGGGGGTGTTGCTGGAGGATGATGAGGGTGCTACTGGCCATTCCCCCTGGCAGTATTCCCCCATCATCCATCGGCAGGATCACCGCCATCATCCACCATCATGATCTGCTGATGGAGGTGCTACTGCTGGGGGGGGGTGTTGCTGGTGGATTATGAGGGTGCTACTGCCAGGGGGGGAGCATTAGGTAGGCAGCAGTTCCCCCACATTAGGTAGGCAGCAGTTCCCCCACATTAGGTAGGTAGCAGTTTCCCCACATTAGGCAGCATAGATTCCCCACATTTGGTACCAGTTAACCCACATTAGGTAGGTACAAGTTCCCCCACATTAGGTAGCACAGATTCCCCACATTAGGTAGCACAGATTCCCCACATTAGGTAGCATAGATTCCCCACATTTGGTAGCACAGATTCCCCACATAAGGTAGCATAGACTCCCCACATAAGGTAGCATAGACTCCCCACATAAGGTAGCCTAGACTCCCCACATTTGGTAGAACAGATTCTCCACATAAGGTAGCATAGACACCCCACATTTGGTAGTAGTTTCCCCACATTAGGCCGCAGGTACCCTTGCAGGTTCCCCACAATGGGTCAAAGTCTCCCCACATTAGATCGCTGGTTTACCCCCCCCCCCCCCCCCCCCACACACACACACACACACACACACACACAAAAAAAACACATACAACACAGAGAGACACACACACACTCAGAGAGTCACACAAAAAAACACACATTCACACACACACAGAGTCACACAGTCACATACACACAGTCACACACACACACACACACACACAAACATAGATAGAGAGAGACACACACACTTACCCATCCAGCGCAGCGCTCCTTCTCACCGGGCGCCCTGCGAGTGACGTAACTGATGTCCTCCTGCACGGCCATGCGGTGTGACGTCAGGATATGGCGCAGACGTGGGAGCGGAGGCCGGGCACAGTGCTGGTGAAGGTGAGGGGGATGGGGTGTGATGAGGGACGGGTGCACAGTGCAGGTGAAAGGGGGGGGTTGCTGACGGACGGGCGCACCCGCACACACAGCGCAGGTGAAGGCCGCGGGGGGGGGGGGGGGGTGCTGACGGATGGGAGGCCGGTCGGGCACATATGGGGGGTGGTGGGGTGGGTGCTGTGGAGCGTCTCGGTGTCACCCCATTAGGTTGGTGTCACCCGGTCGCAACGCCACTGTGAGGTGATGAGGAGACTGAGGATAGGGTACGGGTTGGCTGGGTTGTGATGTATGAGGTGAAGAGTGAAGACTATAGTGAAGACTAAGGATAGGTAACGGGGGAGGGGGGGTGGCGGTGTATGAGGTGATGAGGAGACTGAGGATGGGGTACTGGGTGGTAATGTATCAGGTGATGAGGAGACTGAGGATAGGGTACTGGGGGGGCTGGGTGGTGGTGTATAAGGTAATGAGGAGACTGAGGATAGGGTACGGGGGGCTGGGTGGTGGTGTATGAGGAGAATGAGGATGGGGTGCAGGGGGGCTGGGTTGTGGTGTATGAGGTGATGAGGAGACTGAGGATACAGTATGGGGGGGCTGGGTGGTGTTATATGAGGGGATGAGGAGACTGAGGATGGGGTACTGGGGGGGGGGCTGTGTGGTGGTGTATGAGGTGATGAGGAGACTGTGGATAGGCGATGGGGGGCTGGGTTGTGATGTACGAGTTGATGAGAAGACTAAGGATAGGGTACGGGGGGCTTGGTGGTGGTAAATGAGGTGATGAGGAGACTGAGAATGGGGTACGGGGGGCTTGGAGGTGGTGTATGATGAGAATGAGGAAGGGATGCAGGGGGGACTGGGTTTTGGTGTATGAGGTGATGAGGAGACTGAGGATGGGGTACTGGGGGGGCTGGGTGGCGGTGTATGAGGTCATGAGGAGACTGAGGATGGGGTGCAGGGGGGTTTGGTGGTGGTGTATGAGGTGATGAGGAGACTGAGGATGGGGTATGGGGGGGCTGGGTGGTGGTGTATGAGGTGATGATGAGACTGAGAATGGGGTACTGGGTGGGCTGGGTGGTAATGTATGTTGTGATGAGGAGACTGAGGATGGGGTACTGGGGGGGCTGAGTGGTGGTGTATGAGGTGCTGAGGAGACTGAGGATGGGGTATGGGGGGCTGGGTGGTGGTGTATGAGGTGATGATGAGACTGAGGATGGGATACGGGGGGGAAGGGAGGTGGTGCAGTGGCGTTGCTAGGGATGGTGTCACCCGGTGCGGTAGAAAATGGTGTCACCCCCATACCTCCCCCCTCCCCCCAGTAAGTTTTTAGCCTGTTGTGACAGACACCACTGTTGTAGCGCATTGTGAGAAATTCCAGTATAATAATCAGATATACCAGTTGCCACAGAATGGGAAAGTGTTAAAGAAGTTTTCACCATTTAAATATAAAGCTCCCAGAATTATTTAAAGGGGTACTCCACTGGAAAACATTTACTTTTATATCAACTGGTGCCAGAAAGTTAAACAGATTTTTAAATTACTTCTATTTAAAATCTTAATACTTACAGTACTTATAAGCTGGTGTATGCTCCACAGGAAGTTGCATAGTTCTTTCCAATCTGACCACAGTGCTATTTGCTGACACCTCTGTCCATGTCAGGAACTGTCCAGAGCAGGATAGGTTTGCTATGGGGATTTGCTCCTACTGTGGACAGTTCTTGACATGGACAGAGGTGTCAGCACAGAGCACTGTGGTCAGACAGAAAATAAATTAAAAAAGAAAATAACTTCCTGTGAATCGCTTATACAGCAGCTAATAAGTACTGGAAGTATTAAGATTTTTAAATAGAAGTAATTTACAAATCTGTTTAACTTTGTAGCACCAGTTGATTAAAAAAAATGTTTTCCAGTAGAGTACTCCTTTATGCAGTGGTGAGGTTATGCTGGGAGTTGTAGTTTCACTGACCATAACTGTAGAACTGACAAGCGACTACAGCTCTGATAGGACATAGAGAGGAGAATGTACAACGATATCAGTGACGTCTTCTCTATAGTCTTCCCTTATCTAATTCAGATGGTACATACCGCCTGGTCCAGCTAAAACTTCTCTCTCTAGAATGTGACGCCCAGACGTCTCCTCACTATGTCAGCGCATTCTCATCCTCTATATGAAAACAAGTATTATTATAAACCTGCCAGACACTGTATCCTCTAAATATAATACTACTATACACTATACTCTTTGATTATAAACCTTCCATACACCATACCCACTGAATATAATACTACCACACATCTGTACATTCTGAATATAATACCATCACATACTGTACCCTCTGAATATAAATCTGCCACATACTGTACCCCTGAATATAATACTACCATATACTGTACCCTCTGAATATAATACTACCATATACTGTACCCTCTGAATATAAATCTGCCACTTACTGTACCCCTGAATATAATACTATCACATACTGTACCCTCTGAATATAATACCAACACATACTGTACACTCTGAATATATTACTACCACCCACTGCGCCCTCTGAATATAATACTTAGAGATGAGCAAACTACAGTAAATTCAACTCGTCACAAACTTCTCGGCTCGGCAGTTGATGGCTTTTCCTGCATAAATTAGTTCAGCTTTCAGGTGCTCCCGTGGGCTGGAAAAGGTGGATATTGTCCTAGGAGACTCTTTCCCAGGAATGTATCCACCTTTTCCAGCCCACCGGAGCACCTGAAAGCTGAACTAATTTACGCAGGATAAGTCATCAACTGCTGAGCCGACAAGTTCGTGACTAATCAAATTTACTGTAAGTTCGCTCATCTCTAATAATACTACCACAAACTGCGCCCTCTGAATATAATACTACCACCCACTGTGCCCTCTGAATATAACACTACCACCCACTGCGCCCTCTGAATATAACGTTGCCATACAGTGCACCCTCTGAATATAATACCACAACCACAGTAACACCCCTCAACATCCATTAGCTGATGCTATTACCACGGGAGGGGGGTATTGGTGGTGTTGCTAGTGGATGATCGGGGTGCTACTACTGGGGGGGGGGGGTGTTGCTGAAGGATGATGAGGGTGCTACTGGCCATCCCCCCTGGCAGTATCACCCCCATCATCCATCGGCAGGATCATCCTCCTGGCAGGAGCACCGCCATCATCCACCATCAGGATCTGCTGATGGAGGTGCTGCTGGGGGGGGGGGGGGGGGTAGTTGCTGGCGGATGATGAGGGTGCTACTGCCAGGGGGGGGGGGGGGGGGGGCATTAGGTAGGCAGCAGTTCCCCCACATTAGGTAGGTAGCAGTTTCCCCACATTAGGTAGCATCTTTTCCCCACATTAGGCAGCATAGATTCCCCACATTTGGTACCGGTTTCCCCACATTAGGTAGGTACCAGTTACCCCACATTAGGTAGCAATTTCCCCATATTAGGTAGCACAGATTCCCCACATTAGGTAGCAGTTTCCCCACATTCGGTAGCACAGATTCCCCACATTAGCTAGCATAGACTCCCCACATTAGGTAGCATAGACTCCGCACATTAGGTATCATAGACTCCCCACATTAGGTAGCATAGACTCCCCACATTAGGCCGCAGGTTCCCTTGCAGGTTCCCCACAATGCGTCAAAGTCTACACACACACACACACACACACACACACACACACACATGCACACACACACACACACAAAAAAAAAAAAAAAAACACATACAACACAGAGAGACACACACACAAACACACACAGTCAGAAAGACACACACTCACAGACACACAGAGTCACACACACACACACACACAGAGTCACACAAACACACAGTCACACACAGAGTCACACAAATACACAGAGTCACACACACACTCAGAGAGTCACACAAACACACACAGTCACACACACAGAGTTACACACACAAACATAGATAGAGACAGACACACACACTCACCCATCCAGCGCAGCGATCTTTCTCACCGAGCGCAATGCGAGTGACGTAACTGACGTCCCCCTGCGTGGCCATGCGGTGTGACGTCAGGCCGGCGCAGACGTGGGAGCGGAGGCCGGGCACAGTACTGGTGAAGGTGAGAGGGGGGGGGGGGCGTGATGACGGACGGGCGCACTGAAAGGGGGGGGGTGCTAACGGACGGGCGCACCGCACACACAGCACAGGGGGGCTGGGTGCTGACGGATGGGAGGCCGGTCGGGGACATAGGGGGGTGTCAGTGTAGCTGGGGAGGGGGTGTGGGTGCTGCAAAGCGTCTTGGTGTCACCCCATTAGGTTGGTGTCACCCGGTGCGGGCCGCACCCCCCGCACCCGGGTCGCAACGCCACTGAGGTGGTGTATGATGAGAATGAGGACGGGGTGCAGGGGGCCTGGGTTGTGGTGTATGAGGTGATGAGGAGGCTGAGGATGGGGTACTGGAGGGGAGGCTGGGTGGTGGTGTACGAGGTTATGAGGAGACTAAGGGTACGGGGGGCGGCTGGGTTGTGATTTATGAGGTGATGAGGAGACTAAGGATAGGGTATGGGGGGTTGGTGGCAGTGTATGAGGGGATGAGGAGATTGATGATGGGGTACGGGGGGGCTTGGAGGTGGTGTATGATGAGAATGAGGATGGGGTGCAGGGGGGGCTGGGTTTGGTGTATGAGGTGATGAGGAGACTGAGGATGGGGTACTGGGGGGCTGGGTGGTGGTGTATGAGGTCATGAGGAGACTGAGTATGGGGTGCAGGGGGGTTGGGTGGTGGTGTATGAGGTGATGAGGAGGCTGAGGATGGGGTATGGGGGGGCTGGGTGGTGGTGTATGAGGTGATGATGAGAATGAGAATGGGGTACTGGGTGGGCTGGGTGGTAATGTATGAGGTGATGAGGAGACTGAGTATAGGGTATGAGGGGGGGGGCTGGGTGGTGGTGTATGAGGTGATGAGGAGACTGAGGATGGGGTATGGGGGGGCTGGGAGGTGGTGTATGAGGTGATGAGGAGACTGAGGATGGGGTATGACTCTGTCCATTTTGCCCCATATGAAGCAAAACACTGTCCGGATGATGGCCTTGCAAACGGTGGTATGGGGAGGCCAGGCCTGTGCGGTATACTGGAGCACAGGCAAAACTTCACTCCGCAGGACAAGTGCCTTGCCTTCAATCAAGAGCTTTCTGGAGCTCTACAGTCCGATTTTAGAGTTCATCTTTCCTAGTCGGTCCTCTGCCGAAGTCCTCGCAGGTCTGGACGAGTGCAGTCACCGAACGCTGGTCAGCGCAGAAGACGGTCATGTCGTCCATGTAGAGCGAGCACTTGACCTCGTAGCGATCTGGTCCTGGTGCGGTGATCCCTCTGATCTCTCAATTCTACCGGATAGTCTCAGCGAAGAGCACTATAACACAAACAAAAAGAAGAGGTGAAAGAGGGCAGCCTTGTCTAACCCCTGAAAGGATGGGAAAGGGGTTAGTCTTCCAGCCATTCACCAACACCGTGCTGTAAATATCAAAATACAAAAGAGCAAAACATCTTCCCCAGACCTAGCCTGCGCACAGCTCTGCCCATGAATGCGTGGGAGACACGGTCGAACGCCTTCTCCTGATCTAAGCTGACCAGGGCGGTGTGGCCACCGCGGTCCTGGATGTAATGGACCGTGTCTCTCACAAGGGCAAGGCTGTCAGCAATCCTGCGACCAGGAATGCCGCAGGTCTGGTTCGGATAGACGATCTGCCCGATGACAGATTTCAGCCTGTTGGCCAGCACCTTGGCAAGGATCTTGTAGTCCACGTTCAGGAGAAAGATGGGACGCCAGTTTTTCAGGTCACATCTCTCCCCCTTCCGCTTATACAAGATTGTGATCATCCCCTCCCTCAACAACGGAGGCATTCTGCCCCCCACCACCATCTCTACTTACACCTCCAACAGGTCCTGACAGATCAGGTCACCCAGCACTACATAGAGCTCAGCCGGGAGACCGTCACTGCCCGGGGTCCTGCCGGGCTTAAAGGATTTAGCGGCAGAGAGCAGCTCCCCCACCGTCAAGGGATCGTCCATAGCTGCCGCACCTGCGGGATCAACCACGTTAGTGATACCTGACAGGAACCCCTCGGCGGCTTCGGGGTCGGATGACTTGGGGGCATAGAGGTTGCTGTAGAAGTCGGAGACAACCCCCACTACCTCCTCCTTGCCCCTTCTCATGTGTCCGGTCTCATCTCGTAGCTCAGTCAGGGGCATGTGGCCAGCATAGAGCTTCCTGAAAAAGAAAGAGTTACACTTCTCACCCTTCTCCAGGTTCTCCACCTTGGAACGAAAGACGATTCGCTTGGATTCCTCCTCAAAGTGCCTTTTCAAGCTCTTTTTGGTCTCCTCCAGCTCCTCCCTGATGTCCCAACCACACTGGAGCAGGTCCTGCAGGGACCGCAGCTCGTGCTGCAGCTTCCTGAAGTCCCACTTCTTCGCACACGCCTGTTGTCTGCCTTTTGCCTGAAAGAAACAACGGAACTCGACTTTAACATATTCCCACCAATCGCTGATGCAGTTAAACAGACATTTGTCATAACGCCATACAAGGTACGCATCCCTAAGTTCCTCCATGACCTCCCTCTGCTCCAACAGGGCACAATTCAACTTCCAGGAGCCTGGGCCAGGTGGGAATCCATGGCCCAAAGTCCCCCAAAATCGAATGTCCCTGTGGTCAGAGAAGAAGCAGAGGACCATAGAGTACGACACCTTTCTGACTGCTCTCGAAGTGAAGATGAAGTCTATCCGAGAACGGAGCGAGCCATCGGGGCGGCTCCACGTATAGTTTACAGAGCCGTTCCCGATGGACCCAACAATGTCCTGCAAGGATGCCTCTGTCATCATCTCAATCAACAGCTTAGACTTCACGTCGAGGTTGGCGGATGTGCCAGAACTGCGGCCGTCCACCTCAATGGGGCAGTTGAAGTCACCACCCAACACTACTGCCCTAGTTGTGGCAAGCTCAGCCCCCAGGGCCTGGAGAACCTCCAGTCGGACATCCCTCTCAGGGGAGGCATACACGTTGATGAGCCGCACGGGCTCACCCGCCCAGGAACCGTCTGCGACGAGAAGTCTGACACAGACGAGCTCCAGGACGGAATCAAGTGCAAAGTTGCCTCCCCTGATCAGGATGGCCACCCCCGCAGACCTACTGTCACCCCCACCAGACCAGTAGGAAGGGCCGTGAGGCCACTGCCTGGCCAGATGGTTGTAAGACCTAGAAGCAGACAAAGCACATTCCTGCAGGATGTAAACATCACACCTCTGAGAATCTAAGAACGTAAGGACTGTCTGAAATCTAAACCTAGCTCTCACACTCCTCACATTAATGCAGAAGATGTTGAGATCAGCCATGGGAATAAAAAGAGAGGTTAGTTCAGATACCAGTTACCACTCTGGTCGGGCGGGTCCTCTTCTCTGGCGCCTGTCAGCTCCTGTGACTTCTCATAGCGCCCTTCCAAGAACTCGTCGTTGGCCGGAGTGTCTAGGATTTTATTGACTTCTGGGTCCTGCAGCAGCTCCTCCATAGACTGAGCTTGGACTTGCTCCGCTTGGACCTGTTCCACTTGGGCCTGCTCCAACTCCTCCTCTCCATCTGAAGCTTGAAGGCTCTCGCAGACCTGCTCCATCTCCTCCTCTTCATTTGAAACTTGAGGGGTCTCGCAGGTCTCGATAATCTTTCTCTTGTGGGACTCATCTGGTGTATTTTTTTTTCAACTATAATTTTTATTGAGCGAAAAAGACAAAAGGGAATGAAGTCCACTCGCAGGTGTGGCGTTTGTAGTATGCTCAGTTTTTCCAATTCAAAACAAAACAGAACAACGAATGAGAAATAGTCTACACGATTTCTGTTAACCTGACACATGGGGGAGGGGGACGGCATGAAAGGGAGAGGGAGGGGGAGGGGGGCGAGGAAGGGGGACATATATGATGAGTGAGAAGGTTAAGTGGAGGGGGGAGAGGGAGAAGCTGGAGTAATGCCACTATAGGCGGCAATCAATTTCAGGTGGGGATAAGTTAGCAGAAGGGTTGGGTAAATGGGGGATTGTGGGATGGGGTAGTAGGCAGTAGCTGAGTGAGGGGGGGGGGAAGGGGGGGGAGCTGTAAGTTAATGAGGAGAAGAAGGTAAGCGAGAGAGAAGGAATAGGGGGTCAGGGTAGAAAGAGGGTAAAAGAGGAAGATGAGGGTGGGGTGAGTAGGGCGGGGGGATAAGGGCAGAGAGCCGAAGGGGAAATCAGAGTGTCGGATGCGGGGGTATAGGAGATGGAGGGAAACCCCAGCAGGACCAATTCCGGTGTGAGTTGAATAGTGGTACCAGTAATGTCGGCCAGCTTGGCCTCCACCTCCTTCCAGAACAAGGCTATGCTGGGGCAATGCCACCAGACATGTGAGTGTGTGCCTACCTGGGCTTTGCATCTCCAGCATAGACCGGAGGGGGCGAGACCGTGGGCATGTAGGAACTCAGGCACCTTGTACCAGCGGGAGAGTATCTTAAAGTGATTTTCTTGCAGACGGACACATCTGGAAGGGCCCATCGTGAAGGAGAGAATACGATCCACCTCCATGTTACTCAGGGGGCGCTGAAGCTCGGTCTCCCACGAGGCCAGGTAACCCGGCCTTCCCCGAGGTCTCGCCCGCCTCAAGGCTTATTTCGAGTCAGTAAGCCTCCATGGCCTATCCCCTATGGAAAGCAAGAAGCTTTCAAATTCAGTAAGCGCTCTGAGGGGCAAATGTTTTTTGGCGAAAGCAGTACAGCATGAGACGATATGGTTTAGGTGCAGGAAGGTCAGATTTACCTCAGGGAATAGTTGGCATATATCCGCTGCGGCCGGAACCCCACCGTCAGAGAACAACTGCGAGACTGGAACCCCTGATAACCTCCTCCACAAAGGAGTAAAGGTGGGTGAATCCATCCCCACGACCACAGGTATAAGATGCGAAGGAAGAAGAGGAGAAATTCCAGGGGAGAGGAAAGTCGAGAGAAAGGACCAGGAGGAGATAATGCCCTCAATTAATAAATGATTGCTTTTTGCATTATATTTGGCGTGGGACACAGGGGGCAACCACGCTAGTGGGTCAGCATCAGCAGGCGCCTGGGGGAGAGTCAAACCACGCGGCGCATGAGAAGGGTGGGTGTACCATACCCATCGCTGGAGCTGAATCCCCCTATAAAGGTCACGGACATCCGGCAGCCCGATGCCCCCCTCCGACCTCAGGCGGGTGAGCAGTGTATGTGACATGCGGGGCCTTTTTCGCTTCCATACGAATCCAGAAAAAAGCCTTCTAATTGCAATGAAAAAGCGATCAGGAAGTACTATGGGAACCATGGCGAGTTTGTATGTGATTTTGGGGAGGACATAACATTGGATGACATTGCGTCTAGCTAACCAAGAGATCAGGGGCAAGTCATATTCCTCCAGAATATTTTTGATGTCTCTCAATAATGGGGCAAGGTTGGCGTCGTATAAAGAGGCAGTTTGTGCGGTGATATGTACTCCCAGGTATTTAATATGCTTATCTGACCATTTAAAATCAGATTGAGAGCGGAGCAGCCGGGATGTTCTAGGGGGCAAGGTAATGTTCAATAGTTCCAACTTCGATACATTCACCTTGAAGTTGGAAACTGCACCGAAGTCGTCAAATAGTTGAACCAGGGGGGGTAGGTCCTCCAGAGGGCTCGCCAGTAGGAACAAAAGGTCGTCAGCAAATGCCAGCACTTTCATTTTGCCGCTCGGTGTGTGGAATCCCCTGAGACCTGACCACTGGAGCACCCTCTGCAGCAATGTCTCCATCACAAGGATGAACAGAGTCGGGGACAGGGGGCAGCCCTGCCTGGTGCCGTTTTTTTGTGGAAGGGGGGTGAGATGGAGTCATATACCAGTAGGGAAGCGGAGGGGGAAGAGTATAGGGACATTATTGCAGAAATAAACCAGTCTGGAAACTGAAACTTCCTTAGGGTCGCCGCCATGAATTGCCAATCAACTCTGTCAACTCTCTGCCTTCTAGGCGTCTACTCCAAGAAGAGCCAGAGGCCGTCCAGAGAGCTGTGCCTGAGAGATAGCCTGCAAGAGCTTTTCAGTGTTGGTACGGCCTTCTCTACCTTGTACGAAGCCGGCCTGCTCCTCGCCTATTAGGTGGGGGAGTCATTTTTTGATGCGGAGGGAAAGGAGTTTTGCCCACAGCTTAAGATCCATGTTTAATAGTGAAATCGGGCGAAAGCTGCCACAATCACTCGGATACTTCCCCTCTTTGGCCAGTAGGGTGATGTGTGCCTCTAAGGATTGCCTAGGTAATTGGGAGCCCTCAAACAGCGAGGTGCACCATTCAGTCAAATGGGGGGTCAGTACGTCTCGGTACCTCGTATAGTACTGGAGGGGGAGGCCGTCAGGGCCCGGGCTCTTGCCTGGAGGGAAAGAGGTCAGAACACGCCCAACCTCATCATCAGTGATGTGGGCTAACAGGCTCTCGGCCATCCCCTACTCCACACGAGGCAGGGAGAGGTGTTGTAAGAAGTCCTCAATGAGTGAGGTCTTCGTTGAAGGTGTAGGGGGATCTATCGTGGCGTCTAAATTGTACAATTTAGAATAAAACTTCTGGAAAGCCACCGCAATAGCCTCAGTTGTGGTGCAAGAGTCGCCCCGTTCGTCCCTAACATGGTGGATATGCTGTTTCGCCTTAGCTTTCTTAAGCAGGGACGACATGAGCTTGCCTCCTTTATTACCATGAGTGTACAAGCGGTGTCTAAAGTTAAGATATGCCTTAGAGGATTTATAGTTTAGGTGTGACAATAATTGTTCCCTGAGTGAACGTAGGTCATCCTGGACGGGGCCAGTGCATGTGGTCGTGTGTAATCTTTCTAAGCTAGCTATTTTAAGTAGGAGAGTGTCTATCTCTTTCTGGTATGTCTTTTTCAATTTTGAGCCCCAGGCGATGAAGATCCCCCTGATGTAGGATTTATGGGCCTCCCAGACTATAGGGGTGGGCAGTCCCGACCGACCATTAAGGTCAAAGTAAGACACTAGATGGTTTTTAATGTCTTCCCTAGCTGCGCTGTTTTCCAGTATGTGTTCGTTTAGGCGCCAGCGTATCGTGAAGGGTGTAGGGCCGGAGAGGTATAGAGACAGGTGGACAGGAGCATGGTCAGAGATAGTAATGACATCGATACCTGTGGTCGTGAGGGAGGGAAGAAGAGATGAATGGATGAAGATGTAGTCCAGCCGTTGGAAGGAATTATGAGCAGCCGAGAAGTGAGAGTAGTCTCTGACCGTGGGGTTCAGCGTCCGCCAGGCATCTACAAGGGACAAATTAGACAATTTAGCACGCAAGCAAGCAAAAGCACGATTTGAGATGGTGGATCTTGTGGCCGAGGTATCTAAAGAAGGGATTAGAGTAACATTGAGGTCACCTCCCAGAATGATCGGACCATCCGCAAACAGTCTCAGGTCGTCCAGGGTGCCCAGCAGCCAAGAAACTTGTGCATGATTAGGCGCATAAATATTCACCAAGGTATATTTGGAGTTGTTGATCAGCACCCTCAAAAAGAGCGCTCTCCCATTTGCGTCAGAATGCTGCTGGAGTACTATCACAGGTAATTTTTTATGCAGGGCTATTGAAACACCCTTGGACGCAGAGGCTGGATGGCAGGAGTGGAACCAGGAGTAGGGTTTTTTGGGGAGTTTAGGGATTTTGTCTTGTTTAAAATGAGTTTCCTGCAGGAATTAGATCATAGGGTTGAGGCGTTTAGTTACAGAAAGTATGTGGTTTCTCTTATTAGGGGTAAGCATCCCTCTAACATTGAAATAGACACAAGAGAGTGAGGATATGGCTGTGGCAGTAGAGTGTGCAGGTGGGTAGGGTAGGGAGGAATCAGGAGTTCAGAGGGAGGGAGCGTGTGCGGGGATGCATGGATGATGAAAAGTGAAATGAATAGGGGATAGAAGTAATAGTAGAGGTACAGATATAACACCTAAGGGAGATAAAGTAAGCTCTGTCGGCCACCAACAGTGAAAGGGCCAGACAGTAACTAGGTCACCATGTCGAATTTCAGGGCTAGGAAAGTCTCGGTCTAGATGAAGGAGGGATCAGTAGCAGTCACCCGTCCGTGGGATTTCATCGGTGGCTCCTCGGAATGCCAGGGCATCCCATGCCAGGGATCTGCCCGGTGCATCTCAAGCAATGCAGACCAGGTATTCGGAGACAGGGTGAAGTCCTCGTATCTACGCTGCAATCCCGGGCACTAAAGTTCTCTCAATCCCCCACGCAGAGGCAAGGTGTGCAAAACAAAATAACAGGAGAGTTCTAGTTACAGCATCAATCGGGAAAAGTCACCGGTCAGCCATCCATATAGGCTGGAGAAAAGGGCCATCAAAAAAGTCAGAAGGGGTTACTTATCTCAACCCTCTGGGGCAGGCATCTTCACCGGGGTCTTCTTCTGCTTCGGAGACTTGGAGCGAGCGACCATCTTCCACTCTCCCAAGTTCGGCAGCTGCGGAAGCGGCACATGATCTGACAGCGGCATCCACGATGGTACCTCAACAGGGGCGATGTCCAGGACTCGCCAGGCGCTCCGCAGGTCGTCAGGGGTCCTAATGTCCTAATGGTGATCATCTTCCCTCCTTTCAGAACCGAAAGCCCGAACGGGAACAACCAGGCGTACGTCAGGTTTTTCTCCCTGAGTTTTTCGAGCAGGGGGCGCATGATACGTCTCTTCATCAGCGTAGTAGGAGCAATGTCCTGATATAGGAAAATTTCATCTGCTCCGTAGTGGATGGGTCTCTTTTCCCTCGCAGCTTGTAAGATGGCAGCAGTATCCACAAATGACAAGAGACCACAGATAACATATCTGGGGGGTTCAGCTGGCTTCGGCCGAAGCCGGAGGGCCCTGTGAATGCACTCTATGACGATGGAGCCAGCGCGCTCGTCCCCCAGCAATCCAGCAAAGATCTCACGGACAATTTTAGGCAGCACATCAGGCACCCAGGATTCCGGAAGTCCTTTGAAGCGAATATTTTTCCGCCTGCTGCGGTTTTCCTGGTCTTCGATCAAAGTAAGGGCATTATTGACATGCGTCTCCATGGCTTCGGTTCTGGTGGCAAGTGCAGCAGAGTGTGTAGCGAGCTCTGTGCATGCCGACTCGAGGGCCTTCGTGCGAAAGCCGATGGCCCGAACCTCCGATTTGATTTCCGCCAGGTCCGCTCTCACTGGCTTCAGGGCTTGTGTTAGAGCCTTCTTCATGAATGATTTGAAGAAGGCTGGCGTAATAGCCGCCACTCCGCCGCCCTCCGAATCGCTGTCCTGGCCTCCTTCTTCTTCAGGGTTACAGCGTGTGGTGGGATCAGGCGCCATCTTGAGCGTGAGCATGAGACCTGTCGGTGCGTTTAGCAAAGAAAGTCGTAACGGCTGCTTGGCTTTTCTGTTTGGGCATCGCAGGTGGGTCACCAGGTATATAACGACCAATTTTCCAATTTTCACCATTCCTGGTGAGATAAAGTGGGAATAAAAGGGTGCTCAGGAGGTGCGAGGCAGGAGCGCTCAGACTCGCACAGCCATACCAGTCCGCGGCCAGACACACCCCCCCCCCCCCCCCCCACACTCATCTGATGTATTGTCCTTTCCTCTTTCTCTGTATGGTACCTGGGGGAGGAAGCACAGGAAAATCCTCCGAAGAGCGAGTGCCAGCAGTTGGAGGGGGGTTTGGTGCTGCTGGGCCAGGGGAGAAAGGAGGCTGGGTGGGGCAGGGGGCAGGAGAAAGTGCCCGGGCAGGGGAGGACGGGGCAGGGGTGGGCCGGGGTGGGGTACGGGGGGCAGGGGTGGGACGGGATATGAGCGGTCTGCTTGGTCCTGGCCATGATCCTCTGTACACGTACACAGCGGAGATGTGATGGGAAGAAAGGAAAGAGCAGAATATTTATACTCCTGGTCTCATCCTTATTGGCTCATGTAAACCACACCCCTTCTTCCCATTGGCTGATTCATACAAACTAGAGCCCGCCAAAACACATGAGACATCTGTGATGGATCTTTGTTCTGAAGCGGCGGGGCCCATCCTCAGCGATGATAGCGCCCCCATGTATGACACGATGCCGGGTCTCGGGCATTCACACTGATTCCCCGCTCCTCGGATACAGACTCCTTTATGCCTACAATTCCTCAGAGCTCTATCTGCTTCACTATTTCCAATCTCTATATACATTTACATGGGGCAGTACAGTAGAGCGCCCCCATGATCGAACAAAATGCCCAGTAATTCTCAGAATGGGTTAGTAACTTCATATGTCCACAACCTATTAAGTAGATTAGAGGGTTAAAATCAGCACAATGTTTCTGGTTAATCAATATTAATAATTTCCAATAAATATTTTCTATTAGTCACTGCACGAAATTCTTACAGTTTCAGGATATACAAATCAGTTGCAGTGAGTGTTACAATAGCGACACCTGGTGGTGAGAGCTTTGTATTCTAAACTTTGCATGTTGCCAAATTGTAACAAGTATTTACATTTCCTCAAGAACTGACACTAAAATTGTTACAGAGTAGCAAACAGATACAACTAGATGTTATATGAACACCACGATACCAGTTTCTCTAATATGGAGAATATAGTCAAGCCGGGAGCTTGTGTCTCTTCTTGAGGATCTAGGACAAAGGCATATGCATTGTAGTGTGTGTGTGTGTGTGTGTGTGTGTGTGTGTGTGTGTGTGTGTGTATATATATATATATATATATATATATATATATATATATATATATATACACACACACACACACACACACACACACACATTTCTCACCCACTCTTAATTTGTTTTATATAAAACGCAGGTTATACTACAGTGTATGTAATGAGTATTTAAAAGCTACATTTTAATAATCGGTTCAAAGGTTTTGGGGTAAAATTAAGAGGTCAAAGTGTCCAAAGTGTCTCCTGATGATATGTATGATTGGCAATGCGCCCCAAGACTTCTGTAAACCCTCGGCCTCCTCCCCTTACATCCTGGGCTCTAATCCCTCAGTATATCTGCGCTCCTGTCCTGTTCTGCCCCAGTAAACCCCAACAGGATTCCCCAAATACACCAGACTATGATGGCGCTTCCTTCTCTTCAGGATCTCTGCTGTCTGGAGGAAAATACACGGGCTCCGGGGAGTGTTCGGTCGGTAAGAGAGGAGGAAGATGCCGCAGGTATAAGATATGATCCGACTGAAGCTCTGGATGTGGAACTGGTGGGGTCGGCGGGTGATCTCCGGGCTGCTCAGCGGTGAGAAGAGAGCGGGAGAAAGGAGACAGGGATAGCGGGAACCGGCGAGGACAGCGGAGGGAGCGGAGAGCAGTGAGGGGGTCAGAGGGGCTGAAGATGAAGAATAAGGGAAGAGAACAAAGGAGAAGATTCTGAGAAGGAAAGTAATAATCCTGATCCAGATATAAGACGATCCGGACTTTCTGTAGGATCCTTCACAGACTGTATTGTATCCGCAGATCCCTCGTCTATTCAGTGATGATCTCTGGGATCTATTACAGAATTGAGGATTCCTATCTATTATTATGTATAGACGATATAACATTATAGTGACGTCATACACGTCTTGGAGATAAAGCTCTATACTGCCCATTACTCTATTACAGTCTCTGCTCATTAACCCCTAATACTCCTGAGAAGTCTCGTTGAGAGCAGGAAGGGGAGTTACAAAAGTATACAATGTAACAACAATGTATGAATAAGAATAAACAAATGAATAAATAACTAATGTATCAACGTGGAAACTAACAGACAGGAGTCCATCATAAAGAGTGAATAAGATGTGTTTGTCCTGGAGAGACTGCACAAAACAAAGAATTTATTACTTTATAATGTTTCCCCGTTGTGGATGGGCTGTGGGTCTGGTGTCATCTATATAATACATGACATGGACATTCTGTAACACAGTAGGTGACATGTCCCTAATGTACATGGGCCGTGACGTCATCGTTCTCTCTGCACATTTACAATGGAAGTATAAAAGACATCATTCTATCAGAGACATGAGGATTTATGGTTATAGAGACTTATACCGTGTTATATCCCGTTTCGAACCTGTAGGGTGGAGTCTAGTTTGTGGACTTAGCCTGTTACATCTGTATGAATTCACATTGTTATCTATATAAACCATTTATATTAATATGATACATTATAATTCCGTGCATTGTATAAGGTAAATACAATATTTTATTACATTATTAATTAGAAGATAATAAAGAAGAAGAGTTTTATTGTCCGCCCGGGCTGGAGTTCCTCTTGGATGTCGGCAGTCTGATGCTTGCTGTGCGGCTCTCCACCTTTCCCGAGCACAGGAGCTGGGATTCAGCAGGCGGGCTGGCTTTATACAATTGTTGTGTGGAATACAAATATGACATGGAAGTATCAGTACAGCGGCCGGGATAGGGCTTTCTCTCCCAGGTATAATGTTCTCTGTTATCAGGACCATATACACAACCAATATAAGAATCCCCGATGTCATCCTGGTAATGTACAAGCAGGTCCTGTAATGGAGATAATCTGTGAGAGAAATCACAATAGGATCCTCGGGGTCATCACTTAATAGACGAGGGATCTGGGGATGGAAGACATTCTGTGAGGGGGAAGGATCCTACAGAGAATACGGAGTCTCTTGTATCTGGATCAGGATTCTGACTTTATTTCTCAGAATCTTCTTTGTTCTCCTCACTTCTCCTTCCATCTTCAGCCCCTCTGACCCCGTCACTGCTCTCCGCTCCCTCCGCTCTGTCCTCGCCGGTTCCCGCTATCACTGTCTCCTTTCTCACCGCTGAGCAGCCCGGACACGATCCTCCGACCCGACCACTTCTACTTCCAGAGCTTCAGTCGGGGACCGGATCAGATCTTATACCTGCGGCATCTCCTTCCTCAGTTCCCGGCCCGAACACTCCCCGAAGCCGGATCAGCTGTGACAGCTCCTGCCCGGTGGCTTCAAAACACGTTGGAGATTACAAAGAATAACAACAGGGAGATGACATAATTCCCCATCATGGAGAATCTGTATCCCCTTCCCCCTGACCTCCTGCACAGCCGGGATGTGAGAGAATATCCCCAGGGGTAGGAGCCCCAGCTCTAGGTCCAAATCCTGCTCCTCCTCCCCCCGCACCCGGGCCATGTGCTCTCTGCAGACATGAGGAGACATCTGCGGGTGTTATGGGTCGGGAAGCTGTAAGGAAGATGAAGGAGAGAACAGTCATCACATCTACTTGTGGACAACTCCCCCCATCATCTCCGGGTCAGTAAATGGACACGTTGTCCGTATTATATCTATATATCAGGACAGGGAGCTGGCAGTGAGCGGAGGCGCCGCCTGTGTTACCCTCCGGGGCTCTCAGCAGCTCCAGGCCGTCTCCGCATCGTGCAATCAGCTTCCTGGACGGTAGATGTTGTAGTAAAGATCCGTGTGATGGTGACCGGTGCCGGGAATAGAAGGAACGATCCCCAGCAGCAGATTTATATTCCCGGATACACAGTGATGTGCAGATCGGGAAGACTGTGATGGAGATCCCGGGGCCTCCTCCCGGCTCCTTCCCGGCACCTCCGCCAGTGACGGGTATAAACTGTTAGGGGGGATGTTGGGGAGGAATAAGACACGGAGAAGGGGAGCTCGCCTGTCCGGTTCTAGCCGCTAAAGATCTTTTATCCCGGGCAGGGAAGCACAAGGTTGTAGCGGAACTTCGCCCGGGTCCAGACGGGATGGGGCGGGGCCTGTGCTCTGTGTCAGCCAATAGCAGCTCCGGACGGTGACATCTCAGCAGCCAATCATTGCGCAGCCGCTGTACATATAAGAGGCGCCAGCAGCTCCGGTCTCAGCATTTATCGTTCACGATATTTTTGAGTTCTAAGATGGCAGAAACCGCACCAGTCGCTGCTCCTCCCGCCGAAACGGCCGCAAAATCCAAGAAGCAGCCGAAGAAATCAGCTGCCAAGAAAAGCCACAAACCCTCCGGTCCCAGCGTGTCCGAGCTGCTCGTTAAAGCCGTGTCCGCCTCTAAGGAGCGCAGTGGGGTGTCTCTGGCTGCCCTGAAGAAGGCTCTGGCTGCCGGAGGATACGATGTAGACCGAAACAACGGCCGCCTGAAGCTGGCCATCAAGGGGCTGGTGACCAAGGGAACCCTGCTCCAGGTGAAAGGCAGCGGCGCCTCCGGATCCTTCAAGATCAACAAGAAGCAGCAGGAGACCAAGGACAAGGAGGCCAAGAAGAAGCCGGCGGCTGCGGCCAAGAAACCTGCAGCAGCTAAGAAAGCAACCAAATCCCCTAAGAAGCCAAAGAAGGCTCCGAGCGCGGCCAAGAGCCCGAAGAAAGCCAAGAAGCCTGCAGCGGCCAAGAGCCCAAAGAAGCCGAAGGCTGCCCCCAAGAAGGTGACCAAGAGCCCGGCTAAGAAGGCGGCCAAACCCAAAGCTGCCAAGAGCCCTGCTAAGAAGGCGGCCAAACCCAAAGCTGCCAAAAGCCCGGCAAAGAAGGTGACTAAAGCCAAGAAGAGCGCGGCTAAGAAATAATCGGGAGCCTCGTCCTGTACTTATCCCTCAAAGGCTCTTTTCAGAGCCACCACCTCCTCCCACCAGAGCTGTATGATCACCGCCCGTGTAACACCGGGATGTATAAAGAATATAATACAGTGATATAAATCCTTTCTATATTATCATCACTTTATTATATTTTATCAATCCCAATACATCTGCCTTTACTAGTTCTAGATCCCCTTATGAACACTCAGCTGAGTCTGTTCTGTAACCAACCATAGTTGTATCTTTCTGTAACACTTGTAGGGTCAGCGCTTGGGGGAAATATAAATATTGTTACAAATCGGCAACAAAAAGATTATAAATCTCTCCACCAGGTGTCACTATTGTAACACATTGTAGATCTTGTGTATAAACTATAAGGATTTACACTGCTGTGATAAATGACGCCCTAAGGATAGACGGGATTATGGAAATTATTAATATACCAGATATTTGGGGATAAATGTAACCCTTTGGGTAATAGGTTGTGTACATATTATTTCCCCCATCCTGAGGGTTAGTTTGCTGCATAGTTTTATTACTATATAAAGTCATGCAGTCCCGAATAGAGTCTGATTGCCTGCCGCTCCCCTATATTCAGTGTGAACACCCGAAATGGGGAAGGGCCGAATAGGGCGAGGATGGGTCCTGCCTCTTTCTAACAAAGAACAATTGTTGACGTCACATGTATTTTGGCGGGCTCATTGGTTGTAAGAATCAGCCAATGGGATGCAGGGGTGGGGTTTACATGAGCCAATGCTGATGAGACCAGGAGTATAAATATTCCGCTCTTTCCTCTCTTCCCATCACTTCTCCGCTGTGTACGTAGAATCATGGCCAGGACCAAGCAGACCGCTCGTAAATCCACCGGAGGGAAAGCTCCCCGCAAGCAGCTGGCTACCAAGGCCGCCAGGAAGAGCGCTCCCGCCACTGGCGGGGTGAAGAAGCCTCACCGCTACCGTCCAGGTACAGTGGCTCTCCGTGAGATCCGCCGCTACCAGAAGTCCACTGAGCTGCTGATCCGGAAGCTCCCCTTCCAGCGCCTGGTGAGGGAGATCGCCCAGGACTTCAAGACCGATCTTCGCTTCCAGAGCTCGGCGGTCATGGCCCTGCAGGAGGCCAGCGAGGCTTATCTGGTGGGACTCTTTGAGGACACCAATCTGTGCGCCATCCATGCCAAGAGAGTCACCATCATGCCCAAAGACATCCAGCTGGCCCGCAGGATCCGTGGGGAGCGAGCTTAGATCTGCCCGAGACCCGCATACAACACAAAGGCTCTTTTCAGAGCCACCAAATTATCTATAGAACGAGCTGATTCCTTATCCTCTCCATTGTTCTGCTCCTATACTCCGCCTGTTTTCATAAGCAGGATCCCGGGATTGTTCTCTGCCTTTAACCCTCAGTGCTGAGTTATGTTCAGTTACTATAGTGATGAAGATCGTGTCCTCTGCAGTGTAATGCGCCTGTGTGTGATCGGTGCTGCTGGCTTCTGTCTCCCGACACTTGGGATCGTAATTGGTGCATAGAGGGGAAACGAGCGGGCACTAAAGGGTTAACTCTAGGCGGAGTTATAGACCCGAATGTTCGCTCATTGGATGATCACCGCAGTTGACTATTTTGAAATCCCCGCTCTTCTTCTGGTCGTTTCTCCCTTTGTCTCGTCCTCTTCCCTGTACACGTGACTACATTCCTCTGGTTTCTGTAAATAGGAAGAAAAAGGCTGCGGAGGGGAAACTGTTGGTGCCGATCAGGGGGATTCTAGTGAGGCTGATGCGGTAGGAGAGAGGACGCTGTGTCCGGGGCTGACAGGTCTTCCCTGCAGAGTATATAGAGGAGCCGCGTCCCTGTCCTATTCCAGACCTGATACCGATCACACCCTGCAGCCGGACACTGCTGAGAATGCGGCGGGGAAAGCTATCCTGTATTTTATACATTGTTAGTTTGTAGTGATTTAATGTAATACATTCCGATATTATGTCACTCTGCTGCAAGAGATCGCCCAGTGTGAACACTGACCGTGCGGTTGTTTTACAATCTATTTTACCTGTCAGCGATCACAGTGTATTTAGACCTGATGAAGTCTTATTGGGGGAAGAGATTTCCGGGCCCGTCATTGATGAAATCCTTCCCGATCTGAATATAACGCGTGTCCGTGTGAATATAGCGCTAATAGAAAAGCTCAGGACTAATCTATTAATAGTAAATAATCTCCTAGACCTTCGGTGTTCTCTATCCGAATAAGTGTCCGAGAATCTCAGCCTCCTGGGAGGGAAGGGATAGAGAATGGGAGACTAATAATGGAAGGAAAAAAATGGAGCAAAAGGAACAATTAAATTGATCAGAATAAAAGGAGGAAAGTTACAGGGGAAAAAAATAAAATACACATATATACACACACACCATTTATCATGAATCAAAAGTAATCTCAGGACCCTGTGGTTACTAATATTATTGTTTAAAATAGACACCACCGATCTCTCCCCCTCAGGCCGATTTATTCACAAGCTGAGCCGGGACAGCAGGAGGGTGAGCGGTGAGTGTACACCGGCCTTTTACTATTAGTTCAGGACTCTAATTTACGAATATTGCGCATAGGACTCACATTTTCATTGGTAGCATACACACAGTGCGATATCATACATCGTGTCCAACCAAAACTATTCAAATGGTGTTTTATGTTTCTTTATTGGAATTAATATTGAGACATTTTCTTAGTAACAAAGTGTTTCTAGTCTCATTCGTTACATCTAGCGGGATTGTTACTCTTTATAACAACTCAGAATTTCCTTCACTTCACCGATCTGTCTGTTTTACTAGTGCATTAATGGGTTAACTATTTTATGTTTTTATGTGATTACTATCTATTTTAACCAATAATCCTAGTATCTAAAGGGCTCTGAGATGACTATTATGTTTCATGATCAATGTTATTGTACTCCGAGCGACCCAGCTGAGAATATCTAGTTTACTACAACTTCCCTCGTTTTATTCTTAATTATATTTGTGTCATTTATATTTTTATTTATTCAACATTTTCATTCTACAGCGATAACTGTAGAATGAGCGGGAACATAACAGTTCTATAGTCGGATACAAAGCGCTCATTGTCTCCATGTAATAAGGTGTCAGGACCGGCCGGCTCTGGGGCGATAATTGCCGGGATCTATATGTAACCAGCGATGGAGAAGCGCTGACCCCTGATCGGCTGGAGATCCGATGTGTTCAGGAGGTTACAGTATAGGGGGCGCCATCTCTACACTGCGGTCACTTAAGAAAATGTACTCATTACAAGAGAATTAACCCTCAGATACCAACTACATTCGGCACAACCTACACGTAGTCCTACGTAAGAAAAATATAGCAGCTCAAATCCCTTTCACACCCGAGATCAGCGGTGCCAGCTCTGTAGTAGACAATGTGGGTGGCTCTTAGAAGAGCCTTTGGTGTTCAGGATGGGTCTGGGATAAGCGGTGATCACTTGCTCTTTGCCGCTTTGCTGCTCTCGGTCTTTTTGGGCAGCAGCACGGCCTGGATGTTGGGGAGGACGCCTCCCTGGGCGATGGTCACCCCTCCCAGCAGCTTGTTCAGCTCCTCGTCATTGCGCACGGCCAGCTGCAGGTGACGGGGGATGATGCGGGTCTTCTTGTTGTCCCGGGCGGCATTACCGGCCAATTCCAGGATCTCAGCGGTTAAATACTCCAGCACAGCGGCCAGGTACACGGGAGCACCGGCGCCCACCCTCTCGGCATAGTTCCCTTTGCGGAGAAGCCTGTGCACACGACCGACGGGGAACTGAAGTCCTGCCCGGGATGAGCGGGTCTTTGCCTTAGCCCGAACCTTCCCTCCTTGTTTGCCGCGTCCAGACATAATGGTAAGTGAATCCCAAATGTTCAAGAGAATCTTCTCCGAGATGTAACTATTATTTTTCCTTCTGCTGCCTTTTATAGGTTTCAGCTCCGCCCTCCGGCTCCTGTGATTGGGTAGATTTGAATCCGGCCAATGGTGACGAGACTTGACCAATAAATAATTCCCAGGGCGTGGTTTAGGACGCTCCCACAGGTCACATGATTTGCTCCTCCAGTAGAACAGCGAGCAGACAGCATTTCTCATTTGCATGGGCTGCCTATAAATACGGCTGCGGTGGGAGGAGGAAGCATCATTAATCTCTCTGTTCTAGTGAAGAAGTATTGTGACTGATCATCATGCCTGATCCCGCCAAGTCTGCACCAGCGCCCAAGAAAGGCTCTAAGAAAGCCGTGACCAAGACTCAGAAGAAGGACGGCAAGAAGCGGAGGAAGACCAGGAAGGAAAGCTATGCCATCTACGTGTACAAGGTGCTCAAGCAGGTCCACCCTGACACCGGCATCTCCTCCAAGGCCATGGGCATCATGAACTCCTTTGTGAATGATATCTTCGAGCGCATCGCAGGGGAAGCCTCCCGCCTGGCTCACTACAACAAGCGCTCCACCATCACCTCCCGGGAGATCCAGACCGCCGTGCGCCTGCTGCTGCCTGGAGAGCTGGCCAAGCACGCCGTGTCCGAGGGCACCAAGGCCGTCACCAAGTACACCAGCGCCAAGTAACCTGCTCCGCCTCCTGCTGTCACCCCAAAGGCTCTTCTAAGAGCCACCCACATTGTCTATAATAGAGCTGGAGCTTCTCCTGTCTGTATTCCCCGTATTCTCTTCTGTCTATGTGGCCGCTATTCTGTCAGTACAGTCTATTGATACTATATATATTCTGCATCGGGTGAGATCAGAGCGGCGGCTGCGGTTCTCCCTGACTGCAGGGTGTATATTCTCCTGTGCCCACACGTCGTCTCTCCACGATCAATAAATTCTCATTCACTGATCGGGGAATCTATTGATCGGAATCGCTGGGGTTTATTATGAGACACTCATCCTGCTGCTATAATCTTTGTGCACTGACTGGGAGGGGACAATAGAGAAACAAGGAGGATGAGGGTAGTAGTCAGCCACAGAATCAGCCTCTACATCTCGGGGAGATCTCTCCATTGTAATCGGGACCGCGCACACGGCTGATTGTTAACCCTTTAGCGGCATGTTTACTACAATGAAATGACAAAGGACCCGAGCCCGACTCTACACAGCAGGGAGGACACCACAGTATCAGGGGATTTCTCCGCTCATAGGCAGCATTAATTCTATATAAATCCCGATGGGTCAATGATAATTTATTAATGCCCCTTTCCACACTCACACATTGGCTGATCACAGGACGTTCAGGGTTTGAATTTCCCGCTTCTTCCAGACCCGATAACAATGGAGAGATCCCCCTCATTCTCGTGTATGCCACCAATAAAGATCCTAATCCTATGCGCAATGCTCGCACAGCTGCCGTTGGTTATAATCTTTGGAAATTAATTCTAGTCATGAATTATAAGTAAAAGTCTGGTGTAGATAACCGCACAGCGCTCCCACTCATACACCGATCACCCTCCCGCTGTCTCGGTCTCAGCTTGTGAATAAACCGGCCGTGCATGGAAGCCTGAAGGGGAGAGATCGGTGGTGTCCAGGTGCGGTCTGGATGTTCCCAGTGATAATACTGGAGTAGAGTCCTCGCTAAAGAGTTAATGATTGAAAGTTGTCACAATCTAGCGCTTGTTTTTTGCGCAAATAATGATTTTCCAGTTGTGTGGTGACATAGATGGGGGTAACCAGACGCATTTCAGTGGTTTAGATTATTATCTATTGTAACCAATAATACTACTAGCCCTGTGACTACTTTTATGCTTCATGATCAATGTTTTATTTTCTTTTTTTGCATCTTTCCTCGTTTTATTGGTATTATGTTCCATCTTGATTTTTTTGTTATCATATTTTAATTTCAGAAGATTCATCCAAGGCTTTTCTATAGTTAACGCTATATTCACACGGACACGCGTTATATCCAGATCGGGAAGGATTTCATCAATGACGGGCCCTGGAATCTCTCCCCCCACTAAGACTTCATCAGGTTTAAATACACGGTGATCGCTGACAGGTAAAATAGATTGTAAAACAACCGCACGATCAGTGTTCACACTGGGCGATCTTTTCCAGTAATTTAATACATAGAACAATAAAATGTATCAAAAATACTTTCCCCGCCGCCTCCTCTTCAGGAGAAGGTGTCAGGCTGCTGGGGGAGGGTGCAGGATGTGATCGGTATCAGGTCTGGAATAGGACAGGGACGCGGCTCCTCTATATACTCTGCAGGGAAGACCCCGTATACACCCACCATTGTGATGTCAGCCCCGGACATAGTGTCCTCTCTCCTTCTACCGCAAAGGCCTCAATAGAATCCCCCTGATCGGCCCCAACAGTTTCCCCTCCGCCGCCTTTTTCTTCCTATTTACAGAAACCAGAGGAATGTAGTCACGTGTACAGGGAAGAGGACGAGACAAAGGGAGAAACGACCAGAAGAAGAGCGGGAATTTCAAAATAGTCAACTGCGGTGATCATCCAATGAGCGAACATTCGGGTCTATAACTCCGCCTAGAGTTAACCCTTCAGTGTCCTCTGCACCAATTACGGTCACAGGTGTCGGGAGACTGAAGCCAGCAGCACCGATCACACAGGCGCATTACACTGCAGAGGACACGATCTACATCACTATAGTAACTGAACTCAGCACTGAGAGGGTTAACTGCAGAGAACAATCCCGGGATTCTGCTTATGAGAACAGGCGGAATATATATACAATATACTTGGGTGTGAACAGCTCCATTAACCTACAGGTGTTATAGAGTGAAGGCTTATTTGTCCAGATAGCGGGATATAGATAATTGTTACCCGGATATTATCAGGAGATCTGCATCTTCTATAACACGGACTCTTTAGGGAGGTAATGACTGATATGGTGGGGAGGGAAGTAATGTAATCTGGAGAAGATGAGTGTAGATTGTAACAGTAACTAGAATCACGGAGGAAGATGAGGGCAGTAGTCAGAACATTCAGAGGAGATCCCCCGGAGCAGATAGAGGGAAACACCGATAGACTGATCAGGTGCAGAGATTATGGCAGAAAAGGGAAAAACAAACACCGCAACCACAAGAGCAAAACACCGATCACACAACCTCTCAGTACAGAAGACACAAGGAATTGTAGCCTTTCCATAGAACATGTGGGCGGCTCTGAGAAGAGCCTTTGGGTTGATGAGATGGAGCCGAGTAGAAGCAGAATTAACCTCCGAAGCCGTAGAGAGTGCGGCCCTGGCGCTTGAGGGCGTACACCACGTCCATAGCGGTGACGGTCTTCCTCTTGGCGTGCTCGGTGTAGGTGACGGCGTCACGGATGACGTTCTCCAGGAAAACCTTCAGGACACCGCGAGTCTCTTCATAGATGAGGCCGGAGATGCGCTTCACGCCTCCCCTGCGAGCTAGACGGCGGATAGCAGGCTTGGTGATGCCCTGGATGTTATCCCGGAGCACCTTCCTGTGCCGCTTGGCTCCGCCCTTACCGAGACCTTTCCCTCCTTTACCGCGTCCAGACATCTTCTCTATGTAGCGAGTAGACTGCAGAATACTGAGTGCGGCCGAGTCCTGATTATATAGCACAGGAGCGGACCAGACAGAGAACTGTAACAAATATGACATCATCCGGGGGCGTTTCTTTTAACCAAATTTACATTCCTGACCCCTCCCCTTTTCATTGATTGGCTGAACACGAGACGAGAAGGTTTTGAATATCCCGCCCATTACGAAACGTTTGCTGCATTTTCCGATTCTAAATAATCAGTTTTTTTTTTTTTTTTTTTTTTCTTACCGCGATTCTCCCCAACAATGTAGAGAAGAGCAGTCGTCATTGTACCGAGCGGGAATGGTGATCGGGCAGGTGTGTGAGCTGTATGTTACACACATGGGAGAGGATCAATAGCAGCACAATAATCTGTCAGGTGTATAATGTGTGTGCGGGGAGCAGCAGATGGCAGAACGATTCTTGTGAATGGATCGATCACTCGGGCAGCATTACCAGGTCTACAGGACTGCTCACCCCCCGGGCACCAAGACCCTGCACACATTGTACGACATTATATGGAGCCCCGATATGTGCAATGAGAGTGACCGAGAATAATCGTCCGAGAGCCTGACCCCACGTGTTATATGATAGAAGGGGAGAGAGCGGGAAAACGATCAGCCGAAGATCGGGAATATCACAATCACATGATCTCCGGTGATCAACCAATGAACCTCCAGTATCGGGGCTAATATCTCCGCCCACACAGTTAACCCTTCAGTGTCCTCCTTATGTCTGCTCTTTGCTTTCCCCCTTCATATCCCAATCACGGTCAGCGGTCACTACCCCTAAATCTTTACTGTGCAGTACAGCGCCCCCTATAATCAGACTCCATTCGGGGCTGCATTGGTATTAAAATACCATACAAACAAATAAGCCCAATAATTCTCAGGATGGATAAAACACCATGTGCAAAACCAGCTATCGAAAGAGTTAAATGTACCCCCAAATTTGGGTAAATCATAACTTCCTTAAATCACATCTATCCATAGAGATCGTCTATCACAGCAGTATAAATCCTTCCAGTTACAGTTTATACAGATCAGATACATTGTGTTACAATAGCGACACCTGGTGGTGAGAGCTTTGTATTCTAATCTTTACATGTTACCAAATAGTAACAAGTATTTGTATTTCCCAGGTGCTGATACAAGTTACAGAGGCGCAAATAGATACAACTATGGATGGTGACTAAGACTTTTAAGAGCAGCTGAAATTATTGTGCTGTGTTATTATATCTAGTATAGAATAAACAGGGTGTATAAGTGTCCTAAGGGGATCAGGAACAAATAAATACATCTGTATTGTGCTTGATATAACAAAACATTATAATAAAGTGATGCAATATAGAAGGGTTTGTATATTAGGATGTGGAGTTACAGATTTTCCATCTCCCAGATCCTGAATTATGTGATCTCCTTGGAGCTGTGGGGCAGGGGCTGTGGATTTATAATGTTTTGTTTAGTTTTTTTAAATTAAATCCATGATTACATTAATACCCATACAATCTAATTATAAATTAAATTATTTAATTGCTCACTATTGATGCATCCACTAGTTATTGATCATGAATATATTAATTATTATGATTGTAAATATTTACTAATTCATATGATCCATGTAAAAGATGGATATCATTGGGGATATTGATCAACTCTTGTGAAGTGTTTTTGTCGCAAGGTGTTTGATAACTATTGCTCAAATAGAAAAAAAAAGATGTGACTCTACGATATTTTAAGTGTGGTCCAGGCTTACTTAGGTTTTCGACTCTTCAAAGCCTTTTGCCCTCAAAATTTGTGACTTTTAGAAAAGTTGCAGATAGTGAATTTGTTACCACTGCACCTTCCTGACTAAATATTCAACTGAAATACAAGACTTTGGTTTCTGACCAATTAGGTTTATCGCACCAAAAAATGCAAAAAGTGACTGCGCCTGGTAATTTGCGACAAAAGTAAACAAAAAAAAGACCAAATAATTTGATAAATCCCCTCACCCCATGTTCCTTACATATCATATTATGTCTTTATATCATATTATATCATGTTGACCCAGGGATCCCTCTAGTGGTGTATAGTAATAGTGTAGCAAGTTTTTCTTAGATCACTCAAAGATGGAGGCCGTGATTGTGACATCATGGCCACACCCCCTGGTGACATCACACCCACTCTATTCATGTCTATGAAAGGGGTGTGTGTCGTGAATTCACGAGGGGCATAACCATGACATAACCACCACTGCCGCAAGAAACCAGCATTTGTTTTGAATGCCAGGTGCAGCGGAAGATCAAGGGGGTCCCGTTGCTGGGATAGGGGATAAGATGTCTAGCAGTGGAGTAACCCTTTAAATACATTTTATTTTAAATCGACAGGTGTCAGAAAGTTAAACAGATTTGTAAATTACTTCTATTAAAATATATTAATCCTTCCAGTACTTATCAGCTGCTGAATGCTCCAAAGGAAGTTTTTATTTTTGAATTTCTTTTCTGTCTGACCACAGTGCTCTCTGCTGAAACATCTATCAATTTCTGGAACTTTCCAGAGCAGGAGAGATTTGCCATGGGGATTTTCTCCTGCTCTGAACAGTTCCTAAAATAGACAGAGGTGTCAGCATAGAGCACTGTGGACAGACAGAAAGGAAATTCAAAAAGAAAAAAAACTTCCTCTGTAGTATACAACAGCTGATAAGCACTGGAAGGGTTAAGATTTTTTTAATAGAAGTAATTTACAAATCTGTATAAACTTTCTGACATCAATTTATTTAAAAGAAAATGTTTTCCAGTGGAGTACCCCTATAAGGCAGGCAGTTGCACCCACCCCCACTTCCTGACAAATATTCAGAACACGTATTGAGGTGGTGGTGGGGTGTACTCTCTCATTCCTCAGCATGTCAATAACAGGTAACTAATACTGTTTGTAAATCATATGGCATAATGGCGTGCACTATAAGGGAGATGTGACACTGTTGTTTGATCGTTGTCTCTGGGAATATTCCAATATGTGCACCCCATCTTGTGTTTTTGGGGTTGGTGTTTTTTTAGGGGTGGGCCATTTTAAAATGGGAGTGCTCTCATTTTGCTGTATTTAATCATTTTTGTAAATAATAAAGCATGTTGTGGACACTTTCTTGTGTCAGTCTATTATAGGTTATTTAATTTCTGGAAACGCTTGGAAAAAGCCCATTGTGTGTTCCGATACCTTAGTGTGCATTTTAACACTGGGATAAATCTGACAACAACCAGGGATATTTTATCCACCCTCAAGTGTAGAATCAGAGAGAGTATTCAGCACAGTAGGATCCGTCATCACCCCTAAGACAACAAGTCTGCCAGCAGCATGGAACATGTAACCTCCTGTGCCAGATGCCACTGAGAAGACAGAACAACCGCCACCCCTGCATCATATAGATCACATACCAAATAGATCATATTCATCACATAGGTCATATAGAGGCAGTGGCATAGCTATGGAGGTCACAGGGGTCACAATCGCGACCAGGCCCCATAGCCAGGGTGGCCCACAGGGGCTGGGGCTGATGGGAGTGGACGTGCTCCGCACCGGCACGCACGCACGTCAGCACAAAGCCCCTGATGCATCCCTGCCTCTGGCCCTGTGTTATCGATACCATGCAGAGGCAGGTGCAGCCGCCCGTCCCACATCGCTGCAGTGAGAAGGTGAGGAGACATGTGACAGGCTGCCGGAGGGGGGTGCTGGGGTCTGGGGGTGATAAACTCATGAGGACATTGTGTGTTTGTTCTATTCATTGATGAGGAGTCTGAGGATGGGGTGATTGATGAGGAGAAAGAGGGCAGGGGGAGGGGGGCCTGATTGATTGACTGACTGATGAGGAGACTGGGGCTGTGGGGGTTATTCATTAATGAGTCTGGGGGGGCGGTTGATGAGGAGACCACAGATAGTGGGGGTACCTAACAACGAGGAGACTGAGGATGGGGTGCTCGGGGGATTGACTGAGGATGGGGTGCTAGGGGGGTTGGACTCGGTGGCAGTGTATGAGGTGATGAGAAGGAGAATGAGGATAGGGTACTGGGGGGGGGGCTGGGTGGTGGTGTACGAGGAGACTGAGGATGGGGGATGAGGTACGGGGGGCTGGGGTGGCGGTGTATGTGGTTATAAGGAAACTGAGGATGGGGTATGGGGGGCTGGGTGATGGTGTATGAGGTGATGAGGAGACTGAGGATGGGGTACTGGGGGGGGGGCTGGGTGGTGCATGAGGTGATGAGGAGACTGAGGATAGGGTACTGGGGGGCTGGGTGGCTGTGTATGAGGAGACTGAGGATGGGGTACAGGGGGCTTTGTGGCGGTGTATGAGGTGATGAGGAGACTGAGGATGGGGTGTGGGGGGGCTGGGTGGTGGTTTATGATGAGAATGGGGTGCAGGGGGGGCTGGGTGGTGGTGTATGAGGTGAAGAGGAGACTAAAGATAGGGTACAGGGGCCGGGTGGTGATGTATGAGGTGATGAGGAGACTGAGGATAGGGTACTGGGGGGGGGGGGGGGCTGGGTGGTGGTGTATGAGGTGATGAGGAGACTGAGGATAGGGTACTGGGGGGGGCTGGGTGGTGGTGTACGAGATGATGAGGAGACTGAGGATGGGGTACGGGGGGGACTGGGTGGTGGTGCATGAGGTGATGAGGAGACTGAGGATGGGGTACTGGGGGCTGGGTGGCTGTGTATGAGGAGACTGAGGATGGGGGATGAGGTACGGGGGGGCTGGGTGGCAGTGTATGAGGTGATAAGGAGACTGAGGATGGGGTGCAGGGGGGGCTGGGTGGTGGTGTATGAGGAGACTGAGAATTGGGTGCAGGGGGGTTGGGTGGTGGTGTATGAGGAGACTGAGGATAGGGTACGGGGGGCTGGATTGTGATGTATGAGGTGATGAGGAGACTAAGGATAGGGTACGGGGGGCTTGGTGGCGGTGTATGATGTGATGAGGAGACTGAGGACGGGGTACGGGGTGGGCTGGGAGGTGGTGTATGATGAGAATGAGGATGGGGTACGGGGGGGGGGGTTGGACTCGGTGGCAGTGTATGAGCTGATGAGAAGGAGACTGAGGATAGGGTACTGGGGGGGGGGGCTGGGTGGTGGTGTATGAGGTGATGAGGAGACTGAGGATAGGTTACTGGGGGGGCTGGGTGGTGGTGCATGAGGTGATGAGGAGACTGAGGATGGGGTACTGGGGGCTGGGTGGCGGTGTATGAGGAGACTGAGGATGGGGGATGAGGTACGGGGGGGCTGGGTGGCGGTGTAAGAGGTGATAAGGAGACTGAGGATGGGGTACAGGGTGGGCTGGGAGGTGGTGTATGATGAGAATGAGGATGGGGTGCAGGTGGGGCTGGGTTGTGGTGTACCATGAGACTGAGGATGGGGTGCAAGGGGGGCTGGGTGGCGGTGTATGAGGTGATGAAGAGACTGAGGATGGGGTGCAGGGAGGGCTGGGTGGTGGTGTATGAGGAGACTGAGAATTGGGTGCAGGGGGGTTGGGTGGTGGTGTATGAGGAGACTGGGGATAGGGTACGGGGGGGCTGGGTTGTGATGTATGAGGTGATGTGGAGACTAAGGATAGGGTACGGGGGGGCTTGGTGGCGGTGTATGATGTGATGAGGAGACTGAGGATTGGGTACGGGGGGGGGGCTGGGTTGTGATGTATGAGGTGATGAGGAGACCAAGGATAGGGTACGGGGGGCTTGGTGGCGGTGTATGATGTGATGAGGAGACTGAGGATGGGGTACGGGGTGGGCTGGGTGGCGGTGTATGAGGTGATGAGGAGACTGAGGATAGGGTGAAAGGGGGTTGGGTGGTGGTGTATGTGGTGATGAGGAGACTGAGGATAGGGTACTGGGGGGCTGCGTGGCGGTGTATGAGGAGACTGAGGATGGGGTACGAGGGGGGGGGGGGCTGGGAGGTGGTGTTCGAGGTGATGAGGAGACTGAGGATGGGGTATGTGGGGGACTGGGTGGTGGTGTATGAGGTGATGAGGAGACTGATGATTGGGTGCACGGGGGGCTGGGTGGTGATGTATTAGGTGATGAGGAGACTGAGGATGGGGTACTGGGTGGGCTGGGGGGTTGTGTATGAGGAGATGATGAGACTGAGGATGGGGTCCTGGGTGGGCTGGGTGGTGGTGTATGAGGTGATAAGGAGACTGAGGATGGGGTGCATGGGGGGCTGGGTGGTGGTGTATGATGAGACTGATGATGGGGTGCAGGGGGGGGCTGGGTGATAGTGTATGAGGTGGAGAAGACTGATGATGGTTTACAAGGGGGGCTGGGTGTCGGTGTATGAGTTGATGAAGAGACTGAGGAGGGGGTGCAGGGGGGACTGGATTGTGGTGTATGAGGAGACTGAGGATGGGGTGCAGGGGGGGCTGGGTGGTGGTGTATGAGGTGATGAGGAGACTGAGGATAAGTTACGGGGGGCTGGGTGGTGGTGTATGGGGTGATGAGGAGACTGAGGAAAGGTTACGGGGGGGGGGCTAGGTGGTGATGTATGAGGAGAATGAGGATGGGGTGCAGGGGGGCTCGGTTAAGGTGTAAGAGGTGATGAGGAGACTGAGGATGTGGTATGGGGGGGCAAGGTGGTGGTATATGAGGGGATGAGGAGAATGAGGATGAGGTACTGTGGGGGGGGGGGGTGCTGGGTGGTGGTGTTTGAGGTGACAGTGGTGTTGCTAGGGTTGGTGTAACCCGGTGAGATAGAAAATTGTGTCACCCCCATACCTCCTCCTCTCCCCAGTAAGTTTTTAGCCTGTTGTGACAGACACCACTGTTGTAGCGCATTGTGAGAAATTCCAGTATAATAATCAGAGATACCAGTTGCCACAGAATGGGAAAGTGTTAAAGACGTTTTCACCATTTAAATATACAGCTCCCAGAATTACTTAAAGGGGTACTCCACTGGAAAACATTAACTTTCTGGCACCAGTTAATATAAAAGTAAAACAGATTTTTAAATTACTTCTATTTAAAATCTTAATACTTACAGTACTTATAAGCTGGTGTATGCTCCACAGGAAGTTGTGTAGTTCTTTCCAGTCTGACCACAGTGCTATTTGCTGACACCTCTGTCCATGTCAGGAACTGTCCTTAGCAGGATAGGTGTCAGCACAGAGCACTATGGTCAGACAGAGAATAAATTAAAAAATAAAAGAACTTCCTGTGAATCGCTTATACAGCCAGCTAATAAGTACTGGAAGGATTAAGATTTTTAAATTGAAGTAATTTACAAATCTGTTTAACTTTGTAGCACCAGTTGATTAAAAAAAAAATATGTTTTCCAGTAGAGTACTCCCTGTGAGCAGTGGTGAGGTTATGCTGGGAGTTGTAGTTTCACTCACCATAACTGTAGAACTGACAAGTGACTACAGCTCTGATAGGACATAAAGAGGAGAATGTACAATGATATCAGTGACTACAGGTGACGTTCTTCTCTATTGTCTTCCCTTATCTAATTCAGATGGTACATACCGCCTGGTCCCAGCTAAAACTTCTCTCTGCAGAATGTGAGGCCCAGACGTCTCCTCACTATGTCAGGGCATTCTCACTCTCTATATGAAAACAATTATTAATATAAACCTGCCAGACACTGTATCCTCTACATATAATACTACTATACACTATACTCTCTGATTATAAACCTTCCATACCCACTGAATATAATACTACCAAACACTGTACATTCTGAATATAATACCAACACATACTGTACACTCTGAATATAATACTGCCACACACTGTACCCTCTGAATATAATACTGCCAGACACTGTATCCTCTAAATATAATACTACTATACACTATACTCTCTGATTATAAACCTTCCATACCCACTGAATATAATACTACCAAACACTGTACATTCCAAATATAATACCAACACATACTGTACACTCTGAATATAATACCGCCACACACTGTACCCCACTGAATATAATACTACCACATACTGTACCCTCTGAATATAATTCTACCACCCACTGCACCCTCTGAATATAACACTTAGAGATGAGCGAACTACAGTCAATTCAACTCGTCACAAACTTCTCGGCTCGGCAGTTGATGACTTTTCCTGCATAAATGAGTTCAGCTTTCAGGTGCTCCTGTGGGCTGGAAAAGGTGGATACAGTCCTAGGAGACTCTTTCCTAGGAATGTATCCACCTTTTCCAGCCCACTGGAGCACCTGAAGGCTGAACTAATTTACGCAGGATAAGTCATCAACTGCCGAGCCGAGAAGTTCGTGGTTAATCGAATTTACTGTAAGTTCGTTCATCTCTAATTATACTACCACAAACTGCACCCTCTGAATATAATACTACCAAAAGCTGTGCCATCTGAATATAATACTACCACACACTGCACCCCATGAATATAATACTACCACACACTGTACCCTCTGAATATAATACTACCACACACTGTACCCCCATGAATATAATACTACCACCCACTGCACCCTCTGAATATAATACTACCACACACTGTACCCTCTGAATATAATACTACCACACACTGCACCCCATGAATATAATGCTACTACCTCACTGCGACCTCTGAATATAATGTTGCCATACAGTGCACCGTCTGAATATAATACCACAACCGCAGTAACACCCCTCAACATCCGTTAGCTGATGCTATTACCACGGGAGGGGGGTATTGGTGGTGTTGCTAGTGGATGATGGGGGTGCTACTACTGGGGGGGGGGGGTGTTGCTGGAGGATGATGAGGGTGCTACTGGCCATTCCCCCCTGGCTAGTATTCCCCCATCATCCATCGGCAGGATCACCGCCATCATCCACCATCATGATCTGCTGATGGAGGTGCTACTGCTGGGGGGGGGTGTTGCTGGTGGATTATGAGGGTGCTACTGCCAGGGGGGGAGCATTAGGTAGGCAGCAGTTCCCCCACATTAGGTAGGCAGCAGTTCCCCCACATTAGGTAGGTAGCAGTTTCCCCACATTAGGCAGCATAGATTCCCCACATTTGGTACCAGTTAACCCACATTAGGTAGGTACAAGTTCCCCCACATTAGTTAGCACAGATTCCCCACATTAGGTAGCACAGATTCCCCACATTAGGTAGCATAGATTCCCCACATTTGGTAGCACAGATTCCCCACATAAGGTAGCATAGACTCCCCACATAAGGTAGCATAGACTCCCCACATAAGGTAGCCTAGACTCCCCCCACATTTGGTAGAACAGATTCTCCACATAAGGTAGCATAGACACCCCACATTTGGTAGTAGTTTCCCCACAGTTAGGCCGCAGGTACCCTTGCAGGTTCCCCACAATGGGTCAAAGTCTCCCCACATTAGATCGCTGGTTTACCCCCCCCCCCCCCCCCCCCCACACACACAACACACACACACACACAAAAAAAACACATACAACACAGAGAGACACACACACACTCAGAGAGTCACACAAAAAAACACACATTCACACACACACAGAGTCACACAGTCACATACACACAGTCACACACACACACACACACACACAAACATAGATAGAGAGACACACACACTTACCCATCCAGCGCAGCGCTCCTTCTCACCGGGCGCCCTGACGAGTGACGTAACTGATGTCCTCCTGCACGGCCATGCGGTGTGTGACGTCAGGATATGGCGCAGACGTGGGAGCGGAGGCCGGGCACAGTGCTGGTGAAGGTGAGGGGGATGGGGTGTGATGAGGGACGGGTGCACAGTGCAGGTGAAAGGGGGGGGTTGCTGACGGACGGGCGCACCCGCACACACAGCGCAGGTGAAGGCCGCGGGGGGGGGGGGGGTGCTGACGGATGGGAGGCCGGTCGGGCACATATGGGGGGTGGTGGGGTGGGTGCTGTGGAGCGTCTCGGTGTCACCCCATTAGGTTGGTGTCACCCGGTCGCAACGCCACTGTGAGGTGATGAGGAGACTGAGGATAGGGTACGGGTTGGCTGGGTTGTGATGTATGAGGTGAAGAGTGAAGACTATAGTGAAGACTAAGGATAGGTAACGGGGGAGGGGGGGGTGGCGGTGTATGAGGTGATGAGGAGACTGAGGATGGGGTACTGGGTGGTAATGTATCAGGTGATGAGGAGACTGAGGATAGGGTACTGGGGGGGCTGGGGTGGTGGTGTATAAGGTAATGAGGAGACTGAGGATAGGGTACGGGGGGCTGGGTGGTGGTGTATGAGGAGAATGAGGATGGGGTGCAGGGGGGCTGGGTTGTGGTGTATGAGGTGATGAGGAGACTGAGGATACAGTATGGGGGGGCTGGGTGGTGTTATATGAGGGGATGAGGAGACTGAGGATGGGGTACTGGGGGGGGGCTGTGTGGTGGTGTATGAGGTGATGAGGAGACTGTGGATAGGCGATGGGGGGCTGGGTTGTGATGTACGAGTTGATGAGAAGACTAAGGATAGGGTACGGGGGGGCTTGGTGGTGGTAAATGAGGTGATGAGGAGACTGAGAATGGGGTACGGGGGGCTTGGAGGTGGTGTATGATGAGAATGAGGAAGGGATGCAGGGGGGACTGGGTTTTGGTGTATGAGGTGATGATGAGACTGAGGATGGGGTACTGGGGGGGCTGGGTGGCGGTGTATGAGGTCATGAGGAGACTGAGGATGGGGTGCAGGGGGGTTTGGTGGTGGTGTATGAGGTGATGAGGAGACTGAGGATGGGGTATGGGGGGGCTGGGTGGTGGTGTATGAGGTGATGATGAGACTGAGAATGGGGTACTGGGTGGGCTGGGTGGTAATGTATGTTGTGATGAGGAGACTGAGGATGGGGTACTGGGGGGGCTGAGTGGTGGTGTATGAGGTGCTGAGGAGACTGAGGATGGGGTATGGGGGGCTGGGTGGTGGTGTATGAGGTGATGATGAGACTGAGGATGGGATACGGGGGGGAAGGGAGGTGGTGCAGTGGCGTTGCTAGGGATGGTGTCACCCGGTGCGGTAGAAAATGGTGTCACCCCCATACCTCCCCCCTCCCCCCAGTAAGTTTTTAGCCTGTTGTGACAGACACCACTGTTGTAGCGCATTGTGAGAAATTCCAGTATAATAATCAGATATACCAGTTGCCACAGAATGGGAAAGTGTTAAAGAAGTTTTCACCATTTAAATATACAGCTCCCAGAATTATTTAAAGGGGTACTCCACTGGAAAACATTTACTTTTATATCAACTGGTGCCAGAAAGTTAAACAGATTTTTAAATTACTTCTATTTAAAATCTTAATACTTACAGTACTTATAAGCTGGTGTATGCTCCACAGGAAGTTGCATAGTTCTTTCCAATCTGACCACAGTGCTATTTGCTGACACCTCTGTCCATGTCAGGAACTGTCCAGAGCAGGATAGGTTTGCTATGGGGATTTGCTCCTACTGTGGACAGTTCTTGACATGGACAGAGGTGTCAGCACAGAGCACTGTGGTCAGACAGAAAATAAATTAAAAAAGAAAATAACTTCCTGTGAATCGCTTATACAGCAGCTAATAAGTACTGGAAGTATTAAGATTTTTAAATAGAAGTAATTTACAAATCTGTTTAACTTTGTAGCACCAGTTGATTAAAAAAAATGTTTTCCAGTAGAGTACTCCTTTATGCAGTGGTGAGGTTATGCTGGGAGTTGTAGTTTCACTGACCATAACTGTAGAACTGACAAGCGACTACAGCTCTGATAGGACATAGAGAGGAGAATGTACAACGATATCAGTGACGTCTTCTCTATAGTCTTCCCTTATCTAATTCAGATGGTACATACCGCCTGGTCCAGCTAAAACTTCTCTCTCTAGAATGTGACGCCCAGACGTCTCCTCACTATGTCAGCGCATTCTCATCCTCTATATGAAAACAAGTATTATTATAAACCTGCCAGACACTGTATCCTCTAAATATAATACTACTATACACTATACTCTTTGATTATAAACCTTCCATACACCATACCCACTGAATATAATACTACCACACATCTGTACATTCTGAATATAATACCATCACATACTGTAACATCTGTACATTCTGAATATAATACCATCACATACTGTACCCTCTGAATATAAATCTGCCACATACTGTACCCCTGAATATAATACTACCATATACTGTACCCTCTGAATATAATACTACCATATACTGTACCCTCTGAATATAAATCTGCCACTTACTGTACCCCTGAATATAATACTATCACATACTGTACCCTCTGAATATAATACCAACACATACTGTACACTCTGAATATATTACTACCACCCACTGCGCCCTCTGAATATAATACTTAGAGATGAGCAAACTACAGTAAATTCAACTCGTCACAAACTTCTCGGCTCGGCAGTTGATAGCTTTTCCTGCATAAATTAGTTCAGCTTTCAGGTGCTCCCGTGGGCTGGAAAAGGTGGATATTGTCCTAGGAGACTCTTTCCCAGGAATGTATCCACCTTTTCCAGCCCACCGGAGCACCTGAAAGCTGAACTAATTTACGCAGGATAAGTCATCAACTGCTGAGCCGACAAGTTCGTGACTAATCAAATTTACTGTAAGTTCGCTCATCTCTAATAATACTACCACAAACTGCGCCCTCTGAATATAATACTACCACCCACTGTGCCCTCTGAATATAACACTACCACCCACTGCGCCCTCTGAATATAACGTTGCCATACAGTGCACCCTCTGAATATAATACCACAACCGCAGTAACACCCCTCAACATCCATTAGCTGATGCTATTACCACGGGAGGGGGGTATTGGTGGTGTTGCTAGTGGATGATCGGGGTGCTACTACTGGGGGGGGGGGGGTGTTGCTGAAGGATGATGAGGGTGCTACTGGCCATCCCCCCTGGCAGTATCACCCCCATCATCCATCGGCAGGATCATCCTCCTGGCAGGAGCACCGCCATCATCCACCATCAGGATCTGCTGATGGAGGTGCTGCTGGGGGGGGGGGGGGGGGTAGTTGCTGGCGGATGATGAGGGTGCTACTGCCAGGGGGGGGGGGGCATTAGGTAGGCAGCAGTTCCCCCACATTAGGTAGGTAGCAGTTTCCCCACATTAGGTAGCATCTTTTCCCCACATTAGGCAGCATAGATTCCCCACATTTGGTACCGGTTTCCCCACATTAGGTAGGTACCAGTTACCCCACATTAGGTAGCAATTTCCCCATATTAGGTAGCACAGATTCCCCACATTAGGTAGCAGTTTCCCCACATTCGGTAGCACAGATTCCCCACATTAGCTAGCATAGACTCCCCACATTAGGTAGCATAGACTCCGCACATTAGGTATCATAGACTCCCCACATTAGGTAGCATAGACTCCCCACATTAGGCCGCAGGTTCCCTTGCAGGTTCCCCACAATGCGTCAAAGTCTACACACACACACACACACACACACACACACACATGCACACACACACACACAAAAAAAAAAAAAAAAAACACATACAACACAGAGAGACACACACACAAACACACACAGTCAGAAAGACACACACTCACAGACACACAGAGTCACACACACACACACACACACAGAGTCACACAAACACACAGTCACACACAGAGTCACACAAATACACAGAGTCACACACACACTCAGAGAGTCACACAAACACACACAGTCACACACACAGAGTTACACACACAAACATAGATAGAGACAGACACACACACTCACCCATCCAGCGCAGCGATCTTTCTCACCGAGCGCAATGCGAGTGACGTAACTGACGTCCCCCTGCGTGGCCATGCGGTGTGACGTCAGGCCGGCGCAGACGTGGGAGCGGAGGCCGGGCACAGTACTGGTGAAGGTGAGAGGGGGGGGGGGGCGTGATGACGGACGGGCGCACTGAAAGGGGGGGGGGGTGCTAACGGACGGGCGCACCGCACACACAGCACAGGGGGGCTGGGTGCTGACGGATGGGAGGCCGGTCGGGGACATAGGGGGGTGTCAGTGTAGCTGGGGAGGGGGTGTGGGTGCTGCAAAGCGTCTTGGTGTCACCCCATTAGGTTGGTGTCACCCGGTGCGGGCCGCACCCCCCGCACCCGGGTCGCAACGCCACTGAGGTGGTGTATGATGAGAATGAGGACGGGGTGCAGGGGGCCTGGGTTGTGGTGTATGAGGTGATGAGGAGGCTGAGGATGGGGTACTGGAGGGGAGGCTGGGTGGTGGTGTACGAGGTTATGAGGAGACTAAGGAGACTAAGGGTACGGGGGGCGGCTGGGTTGTGATTTATGAGGTGATGAGGAGACTAAGGATAGGGTATGGGGGGTTGGTGGCAGTGTATGAGGGGATGAGGAGATTGATGATGGGGTACGGGGGGGCTTGGAGGTGGTGTATGATGAGAATGAGGATGGGGTGCAGGGGGGGCTGGGTTTGGTGTATGAGGTGATGAGGAGACTGAGGATGGGGTACTGGGGGGCTGGGTGGTGGTGTATGAGGTCATGAGGAGACTGAGTATGGGGTGCAGGGGGGTTGGGTGGTGGTGTATGAGGTGATGAGGAGGCTGAGGATGGGGTATGGGGGGGCTGGGTGGTGGTGTATGAGGTGATGATGAGAATGAGAATGGGGTACTGGGTGGGCTGGGTGGTAATGTATGAGGTGATGAGGAGACTGAGTATAGGGTATGAGGGGGGGGCTGGGTGGTGGTGTATGAGGTGATGAGGAGACTGAGGATGGGGTATGGGGGGGCTGGGAGGTGGTGTATGAGGTGATGAGGAGACTGAGGATGGGGTATGACTCTGTCCATTTTGCCCCATATGAAGCAAAACACTGTCCGGATGATGGCCTTGCAAACGGTGGTATGGGGAGGCCAGGCCTGTGCGGTATACTGGAGCACAGGCAAAACTTCACTCTGCAGGACAAGTGCCTTGCCTTCAATCAAGAGCTTTCTGGAGCTCTACAGTCCGATTTTAGAGTTCATCTTTCCTAGTCGGTCCTCTGCCGAAGTCCTCGCAGGTCTGGACGAGTGCAGTCACCGAACGCTGGTCAGCGCAGAAGACGGTCATGTCGTCCATGTAGAGCGAGCACTTGACCTCGTAGCGATCTGGTCCTGGTGCGGTGATCCCTCTGATCTCTCAATTCTACCGGATAGTCTCAGCGAAGAGCACTATAACACAAACAAAAAGAAGAGGTGAAAGAGGGCAGCCTTGTCTAACCCCTGAAAGGATGGGAAAGGGGTTAGTCTTCCAGCCATTCACCAACACCGTGCTGTAAATATCAAAATACAAAAGAGCAAAACATCTTCCCCAGACCTAGCCTGCGCACAGCTCTGCCCATGAATGCGTGGGAGACACGGTCGAACGCCTTCTCCTGATCTAAGCTGACCAGGGCGGTGTGGCCACCGCGGTCCTGGATGTAATGGACCGTGTCTCTCACAAGGGCAAGGCTGTCAGCAATCCTGCGACCAGGAATGCCGCAGGTCTGGTTCGGATAGACGATCTGCCCGATGACAGATTTCAGCCTGTTGGCCAGCACCTTGGCAAGGATCTTGTAGTCCACGTTCAGGAGAAAGATGGGACGCCAGTTTTTCAGGTCACATCTCTCCCCCTTCCGCTTATACAAGATTGTGATCATCCCCTCCCTCAACAACGGAGGCATTCTGCCCCCCACCACCATCTCTACTTACACCTCCAACAGGTCCTGACAGATCAGGTCACCCAGCACTACATAGAGCTCAGCCGGGAGACCGTCACTGCCCGGGGTCCTGCCGGGCTTAAAGGATTTAGCGGCAGAGAGCAGCTCCCCCACCGTCAAGGGATCGTCCATAGCTGCCGCACCTGCGGGATCAACCACGTTAGTGATACCTGACAGGAACCCCTCGGCGGCTTCGGGGTCGGATGACTTGGGGGCATAGAGGTTGCTGTAGAAGTCGGAGACAACCCCCACTACCTCCTCCTTGCCCCTTCTCATGTGTCCGGTCTCATCTCGTAGCTCAGTCAGGGGCATGTGGCCAGCATAGAGCTTCCTGAAAAAGAAAGAGTTACACTTCTCACCCTTCTCCAGGTTCTCCACCTTGGAACGAAAGACGATTCGCTTGGATTCCTCCTCAAAGTGCCTTTTCAAGCTCTTTTTGGTCTCCTCCAGCTCCTCCCTGATGTCCCAACCACACTGGAGCAGGTCCTGCAGGGACCGCAGCTCGTGCTGCAGCTTCCTGAAGTCCCACTTCTTCGCACACGCCTGTTGTCTGCCTTTTGCCTGAAAGAAACAACGGAACTCGACTTTAACATATTCCCACCAATCGCTGATGCAGTTAAACAGACATTTGTCATAACGCCATACAAGGTACGCATCCCTAAGTTCCTCCATGACCTCCCTCTGCTCCAACAGGGCACAATTCAACTTCCAGGAGCCTGGGCCAGGTGGGAATCCATGGCCCAAAGTCCCCCAAAATCGAATGTCCCTGTGGTCAGAGAAGAAGCAGAGGACCATAGAGTACGACACCTTTCTGACTGCTCTCGAAGTGAAGATGAAGTCTATCCGAGAACGGAGCGAGCCATCGGGGCGGCTCCACGTATAGTTTACAGAGCCGTTCCCGATGGACCCAACAATGTCCTGCAAGGATGCCTCTGTCATCATCTCAATCAACAGCTTAGACTTCACGTCCAGGTTGGCGGATGTGCCAGAACTGCGGCCGTCCACCTCAATGGGGCAGTTGAAGTCACCACCCAACACTACTGCCCTAGTTGTGGCAAGCTCAGCCCCCAGGGCCTGGAGAACCTCCAGTCGGACATCCCTCTCAGGGGAGGCATACACGTTGATGAGCCGCACGGGCTCACCCGCCCAGGAACCGTCTGCGACGAGAAGTCTGACACAGACGAGCTCCAGGACGGAATCAAGTGCAAAGTTGCCTCCCCTGATCAGGATGGCCACCCCCGCAGACCTACTGTCACCCCCACCAGACCAGTAGGAAGGGCCGTGAGGCCACTGCCTGGCCAGATGGTTGTAAGACCTAGAAGCAGACAAAGCACATTCCTGCAGGATGTAAACATCACACCTCTGAGAATCTAAGAACGTAAGGACTGTCTGAAATCTAAACCTAGCTCTCACACTCCTCACATTAATGCAGAAGATGTTGAGATCAGCCATGGGAATAAAAAGAGAGGTTAGTTCAGATACCAGTTACCACTCTGGTCGGGCGGGTCCTCTTCTCTGGCGCCTGTCAGCTCCTGTGACTTCTCATAGCGCCCTTCCAAGAACTCGTCGTTGGCCGGAGTGTCTAGGATTTTATTGACTTCTGGGTCCTGCAGCAGCTCCTCCATAGACTGAGCTTGGACTTGCTCCGCTTGGACCTGTTCCACTTGGGCCTGCTCCAACTCCTCCTCTCCATCTGAAGCTTGAAGGCTCTCGCAGACCTGCTCCATCTCCTCCTCTTCATTTGAAACTTGAGGGGTCTCGCAGGTCTCGATAATCTTTCTCTTGTGGGACTCATCTGGTGTATTTTTTTTTCAACTATAATTTTTATTGAGCGAAAAAGACAAAAGGGAATGAAGTCCACTCGCAGGTGTGGCGTTTGTAGTATGCTCAGTTTTTCCAATTCAAAACAAAACAGAACAACGAATGAGAAATAGTCTACACGATTTCTGTTAACCTGACACATGGGGGAGGGGGACGGCATGAAAGGGAGAGGGAGGGGGAGGGGGGCGAGGAAGGGGGACATATATGATGAGTGAGAAGGTTAAGTGGAGGGGGGAGAGGGAGAAGCTGGAGTAATGCCACTATAGGCGGCAATCAATTTCAGGTGGGGATAAGTTAGCAGAAGGGTTGGGTAAATGGGGGATTGTGGGATGGGGTAGTAGGCAGTAGCTGAGTGAGGGGGGGGGAAGGGGGGGGAGCTGTAAGTTAATGAGAAGAAGAAGGTAAGCGAGAGAGAAGGAATAGGGGGTCAGGGTAGAAAGAGGGTAAAAGAGGAAGATGAGGGTGGGGTGAGTAGGGCGGGGGGATAAGGGCAGAGAGCCGAAGGGGAAATCAGAGTGTCGGATGCGGGGGTATAGGAGATGGAGGGAAACCCCAGCAGGACCAATTCCGGTGTGAGTTGAATAGTGGTACCAGTAATGTCGGCCAGCTTGGCCTCCACCTCCTTCCAGAACAAGGCTATGCTGGGGCAATGCCACCAGACATGTGAGTGTGTGCCTACCTGGGCTTTGCATCTCCAGCATAGACCGGAGGGGGCGAGACCGTGGGCATGTAGGAACTCAGGCACCTTGTACCAGCGGGAGAGTATCTTAAAGTGATTTTCTTGCAGACGGACACATCTGGAAGGGCCCATCGTGAAGGAGAGAATACGATCCACCTCCATGTTACTCAGGGGGCGCTGAAGCTCGGTCTCCCACGAGGCCAGGTAACCCTGCCTTCCCCGAGGCCTCGCCCGCCTCAAGGCTTATTTCGAGTCAGTAAGCCTCCATGGCCTATCCCCTATGGAAAGCAAGAAGCTTTCAAATTCAGTAAGCGCTCTGAGGGGCAAATGTTTTTTGGCGAAAGCAGTACAGCATGAGACGATATGGTTTAGGTGCAGGAAGGTCAGATTTACCTCAGGGAATAGTTGGCATATATCCGCTGCGGCCGGAACCCCACCGTCAGAGAACAACTGCGAGACTGGAACCCCTGATAACCTCCTCCACAAAGGAGTAAAGGTGGGTGAATCCATCCCCACGACCACAGGTATAAGATGCGAAGGAAGAAGAGGAGAAATTCCAGGGGAGAGGAAAGGCGAGAGAAAGGACCAGGAGGAGATAATGCCCTCAATTAATAAATGATTGCTTTTTGCATTATATTTGGCGTGGGACGCAGGGGGCAACCACGCTAGTGGGTCAGCATCAGCAGGCGCCTGGGGGAGAGTCAAACCACGCGGCGCATGAGAAGGGTGGGTGTACCATACCCATCGCTGGAGCTGAATCCCCCTATAAAGGTCACGGACATCCGGCAGCCCGATGCCCCCCTCCGACCTCAGGCGGGTGAGCAGTGTATGTGACATGCGGGGCCTTTATCGCTTCCATACGAATCCAGAAAAAAGCCTTCTAATTGCAATGAAAAAGCGATCAGGAAGTACTATGGGAACCATGGCGAGTTTGTATGTGATTTTGGGGAGGACATAACATTGGATGACATTGCGTCTAGCTAACCAAGAGATCAGGGGCAAGTCATATTCCTCCAGAATATTTTTGATGTCTCTCAATAATGGGGCAAGGTTGGCGTCGTATAAAGAGGCAGTTTGTGCGGTGATATGTACTCCCAGGTATTTAATATGCTTATCTGACCATTTAAAATCAGATTGAGAGCGGAGCAGCCGGGATGTTCTAGGGGGCAAGGTAATGTTCAATAGTTCCAACTTCGATACATTCACCTTGAAGTTGGAAACTGCACCGAAGTCGTCAAATAGTTGAACCAGGGGGGGTAGGTCCTCCAGAGGGCTCGCCAGTAGGAACAAAAGGTCGTCAGCAAATGCCAGCACTTTCATTTTGCCGCTCGGTGTGTGGAATCCCCTGAGACCTGACCACTGGCGCACCCTCTGCAGCAATGTCTCCATCACAAGAATGAACAGAGTCGGGGACAGGGGGCAGCCCTGCCTGGTGCCGTTTTTTTGTGGAAGGGGGGTGAGATGGAGTCATATACCAGTAGGGAAGCGGAGGGGGAAGAGTATAGGGACATTATTGCAGAAATAAACCAGTCTGGAAACTGAAACTTCCTTAGGGTCGCCGCCATGAATTGCCAATCAACTCTGTCAACTCTCTGCCTTCTAGGCGTCTACTCCAAGAAGAGCCAGAGGCCGTCCAGAGAGCTGTGCCTGAGAGATAGCCTGCAAGAGCTTTTCAGTGTTGGTACGGCCTTCTCTACCTTGTACGAAGCCGGCCTGCTCCTCGCCTATTAGGTGGGGGAGTCATTTTTTGATGCGGAGGGAAAGGAGTTTTGCCCACAGCTTAAGATCCATGTTTAATAGTGAAATCGGGCGAAAGCTGCCACAATCACTCGGATACTTCCCCTCTTTGGCCAGTAGGGTGATGTGTGCCTCTAAGGATTGCCTAGGTAATTGGGAGCCCTCAAACAGCGAGGTGCACCATTCAGTCAAATGGGGGGTCAGTACGTCTCGGTACCTCGTATAGTACTGGAGGGGGAGGCCGTCAGGGCCCGGGCTCTTGCCTGGAGGGAAAGAGGTCAGAACACTGTCACGATTCGGCTTACGGGTTGTGGATCCGCTGTGTCAGCGAGGGATTGGCGTGGACCGTGCTAGTGGACCGGTTCTAAGAGGCTACTGGTTTTCACCAGAGCCCGCCGCAAAGCGGGATGGTCTTGCTGCGGCAGTAGCAACCAGGTCGTATCCACTAGCAACGGCTCAACCTCGCTGACTGCTGAGAAGGCGTGGGACAGAAGGACTAGGCAGAGGCAAGGTCAGACGTAGCAGAAGGTCGGGGGCAGGCGGCAAGGTTCGTAGTCAGGATGGATAGCAGAGGTTCAGGTACACAGGCTTTGGACACACTAAACGCCTTCACTGGCACAAGGCAACAAGATCCGGCAAGGGAGTGCAAGGGAGGAGATCAGATATAGCCAGGGAGCAGATGGAAGCCAATTAAGCTAATTGGGCCAGGCACCAATCATTGGTGCACTGGCCCTTTAAGTCTCAGAGAGCTGGCGCGCGCGCGCCCTAGAGAGCGGAGCCGCGCGTGCCAGCACAAGACAGCAGGGGACCGGGACGGGTAAGTGACCTGGGATGCGATTCGCGAGCGGGCACGTCCCGCTGTGCGAATCGCATCCCCGACGGCCATGACAGTGCAGCGCTCCCGGTCAGCGGGACTGACCGGGGCGCTGCAGGGAGAAAGACGCCGTGAGCGCTCCGGGGAGGAGCGGGGACCCGGAGCGCTAGGCGTAACAGTACCCCCCCCCCCTTAGGTCTCCCCTTTTTTTTGTCCGGTAACTGCCTCCCCTGGGATGAGGACACCGGGAAAGAATGGAGGGTTTCCTCAACGGCAGGCAGTGCAGCAGGAGTTGGAATGGGGAGGGAGGGCAGAGGGTGAAGCTTGGCACGGGGCAGGGTGACACAAGGACGGGAGCCGTGAGGAGGCACAGAGGCTTGCCTGACGGGACTGGGAGGGGGGGAGAGGCACTTCCTAAGGCAGGCAGAGTCCCAGTTCTTGATCTCCCCGGTGGTCCAATCAAGGGTGGGAGAATGAAGCCGGAGCCACGGCAGACCGAGGAGGACCTCAGAGGTACAGTTGGGGAGAACGAAGAGCTCAATCCTTTCGTGGTGGGGTCCAATACACATCAGGAGGGGTTCTGTGCGGTAATGCACGGTGCAATCCAGTCTGACTCCATTGACCGCGGAAATGTAGTGCGGCTTGACGAGACGGGTCACCGGGATGCGGAATTTATTAACAAACGACTCCAAAATAAAATTTCCAGAGGCACCGGAGTCCAAGCAGGCCACGGCTGAGAGGGAGGAGTTGGCTGAAGGAGAAATCCGCACGGGCACCGTGAGACGTGGAGAAGCAGACTTGGAACCAAGAGACGCCACACCCACGTGAGCTGGGTGCGTGCGTGCATTTCCCAGACGTGGAGGACGGATAGGGCAATCCACCAAGAAATGCTCGGTACTGGCACAGTAAAGACAGAGATTTTCTTCCCTATGGCGATTCCTCTCTTCCTGGGTCAGGCGAGACCGATCCACTTGCATGGCCTCCTCGGCGGGAGGCCCAGGCGTAGACTGCAAAGGATGCTGTGGGAGAGGTGCCCAGAGATCTAAGTCTTTTTCCTGGCGGAGCTCTTGGTGTCGCTCAGAAAAACGCATGTCAATGCGGGTAGCCAAATGGATGAGTTCTTGGAGGTTGGCAGGAATCTCTCGTGCGGCCAGCACATCCTTGATGCGACTGGATAGGCCTTTTTTAAAGGTCGCGCAGAGAGCCTCGTTATTCCATGATAACTCGGAAGCAAGAGTACGAAATTGGATGGCGTACTCGCCCACTGAAGAATTACCCTGGACCAGGTTCAACAGGGCAGTCTCGGCAGAAGAAGCTCGGGCAGGCTCCTCGAAGACACTCCGGACTTCAGCGAAGAAGGCCTGGACTGTGGCTGTGGCAGGATCATTGCGGTCCCAGAGCGGTGTGGCCCAAGACAAGGCCTTTCCTGAAAGAAGACTTACTACAAACGCCACCTTAGACCGTTCTGTAGGAAACAAGTCCGACAACATCTCCATATGCAGGGAACACTGAGACAAAAATCCGAGGCAGAGTTTAGAGTCCCCATCAAATTTGTCCGGCAGGGACAAGCGGAGGCTAGGAGCGGCCACTCGCTGCGGAGGAGGTGCAGGAGCTGGCGGAGGAGATGGTTGCTGCTGTAGCAGAGGCAGAAGTTGCTGTAACGTGGCGGTCAACTGCGACAGCTGCTGTCCTTGTTGGGCAATTTGCTGCGATTGCTGAGCGACCACCGTGGTAAGGTCAGCGAGACTTGGCAGCGGCACCTCAGCGGGATCCATCGCCGGATCTACTGTCACGATTCGGCTTACGGGTTGTGGATCCGCTGTGTCAGCGAGGGATTGGCGTGGACCGTGCTAGTGGACCGGTTCTAAGAGGCTACTGGTTTTCACCAGAGCCCGCCGCAAAGCGGGATGGTCTTGCTGCGGCAGTAGCAACCAGGTCGTATCCACTAGCAACGGCTCAACCTCGCTGACTGCTGAGAAGGCGTGGGACAGAAGGACTAGGCAGAGGCAAGGTCAGACGTAGCAGAAGGTCGGGGGCAGGCGGCAAGGTTCGTAGTCAGGATGGATAGCAGAAGTTCAGGTACACAGGCTTTGGACACACTAAACGCCTTCACTGGCACAAGGCAACAAGATCCGGCAAGGGAGTGCAAGGGAGAAGATCAGATATAGCCAGGGAGCAGATGGAAGCCAATTAAGCTAATTGGGCCAGGCACCAATCATTGGTGCACTGGCCCTTTAAGTCTCAGAGAACTGGCGCGCGCGCGCCCTAGAGAGCGGAGCCGCGCGCGACAGCACAAGACAGCAGGGGACCGGGACGGGTAAGTGACCTGGGATGTGATTCGCGAGCGGGCACGTCCCGCTGTGCGAATCGCATCCCCGACGGCCATGACAGTGCAGCGCTCCCGGTCAGCGGGACTGACCGGGGCGCTGCAGGGAGAAAGACGCCGTGAGCGCTCCGGGGAGGAGCGGGGACCCGGAGCGCTAGGCGTAACAAACACGCCCAACCTCATCATCAGTGATGTGGGCTAACAGGCTCTCGGCCATCCCCTACTCCACACGAGGCAGGGAGAGGTGTTGTAAGAAGTCCTCAATGAGTGAGGTCTTCGTTGAAGGTGTAGGGGGATCTATCGTGGCGTCTAAATTGTACAATTTAGAATAAAACTTCTGGAAAGCCACCGCAATAGCCTCAGTTGTGGCGCAAGAGTCGCCCCGTTCGTCCCTAACATGGTGGATATGCTGTTTCGCCTTAGCTTTCTTAAGCAGGGACGACATGAGCTTGCCTCCTTTATTACCATTAGTGTACAAGCGGTGTCTAAAGTTAAGATATGCCTTAGAGGATTTATAGTTTAGGTGTGACAATAATTGTTCCCTGAGTGAACGTAGGTCATCCTGGACGGGGCCAGTGCATGTGGTCTTGTGTAATCTTTCTAAGCTAGCTATTTTAAGTAGGAGAGTGTCTATCTCTTTCTGGTATGTCTTTTTCAATTTTGAGCCCCAGGCGATGAAGATCCCCCTGATGTAGGATTTATGGGCCTCCCAGACTATAGGGGTGGGCAGTCCCGACCGACCATTAAGGTCAAAGTAAGACACTAGATGGTTTTTAATGTCTTCCCTAGCTGCGCTGTTTTCCAGTATGTGTTCGTTTAGGCGCCAGCGTATCGTGAAGGGTGTAGGGCCGGAGAGGTATAGAGACAGGTGGACAGGAGCATGGTCAGAGATAGTAATGACATCGATACCTGTGGTCGTGAGGGAGGGAAGAAGAGATGAATGGATGAAGATGTAGTCCAGCCGTTGGAAGGAATTATGAGCAGCCGAGAAGTGAGAGTAGTCTCTGACCGTGGGGTTCAGCGTCCGCCAGGCATCTACAAGGGACAAATTAGACAATTTAGCACGCAAGCAAGCAAGAGCACGATTTGAGATGGTGGATCTTGTGGCCGAGGTATCTAAAGAAGGGATTAGAGTAACATTGAGGTCACCTCCCAGTATGATCGGACCATCCGCAAACAGTCTCAGGTCATCCAGGGTGCCCAGCAGCCAAGAAACTTGTGCATGATTAGGCGCATAAATGTTCACCAAGGTATATTTGGAGTTGTTGATCAGCACCCTCAAAAAGAGCGCTCTCCCATTTGCGTCAGAATGCTGCTGGAGTACTATCACAGGTAATTTTTTATGCAGGGCTATTGAAACACCCTTGGACGCAGAGGCTGGATGGCAGGAGTGGAACCAGGAGTAGGGTTTTTTGGGGAGTTTAGGGATTTTGTCTTGTTTAAAATGAGTTTCCTGCAGGAATTAGATCATAGGGTTGAGGCGTTTAGTTACAGAAAGTATGTGGTTTCTCTTATTAGGGGTAAGCATCCCTCTAACATTGAAATAGACACAAGAGAGTGAGGATATGGCTGTGGCAGTAGAGTGTGCAGGTGGGTAGGGTAGGGAGGAATCAGGAGTTCAGAGGGAGGGAGCGTGTGCGGGGATGCATGGATGATGAAAAGCGAAATGAATAGGGGATAGAAGTAATAGTAGAGGTACAGATATAACACCTAAGGGAGATAAAGTAAGCTCTGTCGGCCACCAACAGTGAAAGGGCCAGACAGTAACTAGGTCACCATGTCGAATTTCAGGGCTAGGAAAGTCTCGGTCTAGATGAAGGAGGGATCAGTAGCAGTCACCCGTCCGTGGGATTTCATCGGTGGCTCCTCGGAATGCCAGGGCATCCCATGCCAGGGATCTGCCCGGTGCATCTCAAGCAATGCAGACCAAGTATTCGGGATGGGGCAGGAGAGTCAGGGAGGGGGGGGGAGGGGTGTTGAGGAGACAGGGTGAAGTCCTCGTATCTACGCTGCAATCCCGGGCACTAAAGTTCTCTCAATCCCCCACGCAGAGGCAAGGTGTGCAAAACAAAATAACAGGAGAGTTCTAGTTACAGCATCAATCGGGAAAAGTCACCGGTCAGCCATCCATATAGGCTGGAGAAGAGGGCCATCAAAAAAGTCAGAAGGGGTTACTTATCTCAACCCTCTGGGGCAGGCATCTTCACCGGGGTCTTCTTCTGCTTCGGAGACTTGGAGCGAGCGACCATCTTCCACTCTCCCAAGTTCGGCAGCTGCGGAAGCGGCACATGATCTGACAGCGGCATCCACGATGGTACCTCAACAGGGGCGATGTCCAGGACTCGCCAGGCGCTCCGCAGGTCGTCAGGGGTCCTAATGGTGATCATCTTCCCTCCTTTTAGAACCGAAAGCCTGAACGGGAACAACCAGGCGTACGTCAGGTTTTTCTCCCTGAGTTTTTCGAGCAGGGGGCGCATGATACGTCTCTTCATCAGCGTAGTAGGAGCAATGTCCTGATATAGGAAAATTTCATCTGCTCCGTAGTGGATGGGTCTCTTTTCCCTCGCAGCTTGTAAGATGGCAGCAGTATCCACAAACGACAAGAGACCACAGATAACATCCCTGGGGGGTTCAGCTGGCTTCGGCCGAAGCCGGAGGGCCCTGTGAATGCGCTCTATGACGATGGAGCCAGCGCGCTCGTCCCCCAGCAATCCAGCAAAGATCTCACGGGCAATTTTAGGCAGCACATCAGGCACCCAGGATTCCGGAAGTCCTTTGAAGCGAATATTTTTCCGCCTGCTGCGGTTTTCCTGGTCTTCGATCAAAGTAAGGGCATTATTGACATGTGTCTCCATGGCTTCGGTTCTGGTGGCAAGTGCAGCAGAGTGTGTAGCGAGCTCCGTGCATGCCGACTCGAGGGCCTTCGTGCGAAAGCCGATGGCCCGAACCTCCGATTTGATTTCCGCCAGGTCCGCTCTCACTGGCTTCAGGGCTTGTGTTAGAGCCTTCTTCATGAATGATTTGAAGAAGGCTGGCGTAATAGCCGCCACTCCGCTGCCCTCCGAATCGCTGTCCTGGCCTCCTTCTTCTTCAGGGTTACAGCGTGTGGTGGGATCAGGCGCCATCTTGAGCGTGAGCATGAGACCGGTCGGTGCGTTTAGCAAAGAAAGTCGTAACGGCTGCTTGGCTTTTCTGTTTGGGCATCGCAGGTGGGTCACCAGGTATATAACGACCAATTTTCACCATTCCTGGTGAGATAAAGTGGGAATAAAAGGGTGCTCAGGAGGTGCGAGGCAGGAGCGCTCAGACTCGCACAGCCATACCAGTCCGCGGCCAGACTCCCCCCCCCCCCCCACTCATCTGATGTATTGTCCTTTCCTCTTCCTCTGTATGGTACCTGGGGGAGGAAGCACAGGAAAATCCTCCAAAGAGCGGGTGCCAGCAGCTGGAGGGGGGTTTGGTGCTGCTGGGCCAGGGGAGAAAGGAGGCTGGGTGGGGCAGGGGGCAGGAGAAAGTGCCCGGGCAGGGGAGGACGGGGCAGGGGTGGGACGGGGTGGGGTACGGGGGGCAGGGTCATACAAACTAGAGCCCGCCAAAACACATGAGACATCTGTGATGGATCTTTGTTCTGAAGCGGCGGGGCCCATCCTCAGCGATGATAGCGCCCCCATGTATGACACGATGCCGGGTCTCGGGCATTCACACTGATTCCCCGCTCCTCGGATACAGACTCCTTTATGCCTACAATTCCTCAGAGCTCTATCTGCTTCACTATTTCCAATCTCTATATACATTTACATGGGGCAGTACAGTAGAGCGCCCCCATGATCGAACAAAATGCCCAGTAATTCTCAGAATGGGTTAGTAACTTCATATGTCCACAACCTATTAAGTAGATTAGAGGGTTAAAATCAGCACAATGTTTCTGGTTAATCAATATTAATAATTTCCAATAAATATTTTCTATTAGTCACTGCACGAAATTCTTACAGTTTCAGGATATACAAATCAGTTGCAGTGAGTGTTACAATAGCGACACCTGGTGGTGAGAGCTTTGTATTCTAAACTTTGCATGTTGCCAAATTGTAACAAGTATTTAGATTTCCTCAAGAGCTGACACTAAAATTGTTACAGAGGCGCAAATAGATACAACTAGATGTTATATGAACACCACGATACCAGTTTCTCTAATATGGAGAATATAGTCAAGCCGGGAGCTTGTGTCTCTTCTTGAGGATCTAGGACAAAGGCATATGCATTGTAGTGTGTGTGTGTGTGTGTGTGTGTGTGTGTGTGTGTGTGTGTATATATATATATATATATATATATATATATATATATATATATATATATATATATATATATATATATATATATATATACACACACACACACACACACACATTTCTCACCCACTCTTAATTTGTTTTATATAAAACGCAGGTTATACTACAGTGTATGTAATGAGTATTTAAAAGCTAAATTTTAATAATCGGTTCAAAGGTTTTGGGGTAAAATTAAGAGGTCAAAGTGTCCAAAGTGTCTCCTGATGATATGTATGATTGGCAATGCGCCCCAAGACTTCTGTAAACCCTCGGCCTCCTCCCCTTACATCCTGGGCTCTAATCCCTCAGTATATCTGCGCTCCTGTCCTGTTCTGCCCCAGTAAACCCCAACAGGATTCCCCAAATACACCAGACTATGATGGCGCTTCCTTCTCTTCAGGATCTCTGCTGTCTGGAGGAAAATACACGGGCTCCGGGGAGTGTTCGGTCGGTAAGAGAGGAGGAAGATGCCGCAGGTATAAGATATGATCCGACTGAAGCTCTGGATGTGGAACTGGTGGGGTCGGCGGGTGATCTCCGGGCTGCTCAGCGGTGAGAAGAGAGCGGGAGAAAGGAGACAGGGATAGCGGGAACCGGCGAGGACAGCGGAGGGAGCGGAGAGCAGTGAGGGGGTCAGAGGGGCTGAAGATGAAGAATAAGGGAAGAGAACAAAGGAGAAGATTCTGAGAAGGAAAGTAATAATCCTGATCCAGATATAAGACGATCCGGACTTTCTGTGGGATCCTTCACAGACTGTATTGTATCCGCAGATCCCTCGTCTATTCAGTGATGATCTCTGGGATCTATTACAGAATTGAGGATTCCTATCTATTATTATGTATAGACGATATAACATTATAGTGACGTCATACACGTCTTGGAGATAAAGCTCTATACTGCCCATTACTCTATTACAGTCTCTGCTCATTAACCCCTAATACTCCTGAGAAGTCTCGTTGAGAGAAGGAAGGGGAGTTACAAAAGTATACAATGTAACAACAATGTATGAATAAGAATAAACAAATGAATAAATAACTAATGTATCAACGTGGAAACTAACAGACAGGAGTCCATCATAAAGAGTGAATAAGATGTGTTTGTCCTGGAGAGACTGCACAAAACAAAGAATTTATTACTTTATAATGTTGCCCCGTTGTGTATGGGCTGTGGGTCTGGTGTCATCTATATAATACATGACATGGACATTCTGTAACACAGTAGGTGACATGTCCCTAATGTACATGGGCCGTGACGTCATCGTTCTCTCTGCACATTTACAATGGAAGTATAAAAGACATCATTCTATCAGAGACATGAGGATTTATGGTTATAGAGACTTATACCGTGTTATATCCCGTTCCGAACCTGTAGGGTGGAGTCTAGTTTGTGGACTTAGCCTGTTACATCTGTATGAATTCACATTGTTATCTATATAAACCATTTATATTAATATGATACATTGTCATTCCGTGCATTGTATAAGGTAAACACAATATTTTAATACATTATTAATTAGAAGATAATAAAGAAGAAGAGTTTTATTGTCCGCCCGGGCTGGAGTTCCTCTTGGATGTCGGCAGTCTGATGCTTGCTGTGCGGCTCTCCACCTTTCCCGAGCACAGGAGCTGGGATTCAGCAGGCGGGCTGGCTTCATACAATTGTTGTGTGGAATACAAATATGACATGGAAGTATCAGTACAGCGGCCGGGATAGGGCTTTCTCTCCCAGGTATAATGTTCTCTGTTATCAGGACCATATACACAACCAATATAAGAATCCCCGATGTCATCCTGGTAATGTACAAGCAGGTCCTGTAATGGAGATAATCTGTGAGAGAAATCAGGATTCTGACTTTATTTCTCAGAATCTTCTTTGTTCTCCTCACTTCTCCTTCCATCTTCAGCCCCTCTGACCCCGTCACTGCTCTCCGCTCCCTCCGCTCTGTCCTCGCCGGTTCCCGCTATCACTGTCTCCTTTCTCACCGCTGAGCAGCCCGGACACGATCCTCCGACCCGACCACTTCTACTTCCAGAGCTTCAGTCGGGGACCGGATCAGATCTTATACCTGCGGCATCTCCTTCCTCAGTTCCCGGCCCGAACACTCCCCGAAGCCGGATCAGCTGTGACAGCTCCTGCCCGGTGGCTTCAAAACACGTTGGAGATTACAAAGAATAACAACAGGGAGATGACATAATTCCCCATCATGGAGAATCTGTATCCCCTTCCCCCTGACCTCCTGCACAGCCGGGATGTGAGAGAATATCCCCAGGGGGTAGGAGCCCCAGCTCTAGGTCCAAATCCTGCTCCTCCTCCCCCCGCACCCGGGCCATGTGCTCTCTGCAGACATGAGGAGACATCTGCGGGTGTTATGGGTCGGGAAGCTGTAAGGAAGATGAAGGAGAGAACAGTCATCACATCTACTTGTGGACAACTCCCCCCATCATCTCCGGGTCAGTAAATGGACACGTTGTCCGTATTATATCTATATATCAGGACAGGGAGCTGGCAGTGAGCGGAGGCGCCGCCTGTGTTACCCTCCGGGGCTCTCAGCAGCTCCAGGCCGTCTCCGCATCGTGCAATCAGCTTCCTGGACGGTAGATGTTGTAGTAAAGATCCGTGTGATGGTGACCGGTGCCGGGAATAGAAGGAACGATCCCCAGCAGCAGATTTATATTCCCGGATACACAATGATGAGCAGATCGGGAAGACTGTGATGGAGATCCCGGGGCCTCCTCCCGGCTCCTTCCCGGCACCTCCGCCAGTGACGGGTATAAACTGTTAGGGGGGATGTTGGGGAGGAATAAGACACGGAGAAGGGGAGCTCGCCTGTCCGGTTCTAGCCGCTAAAGATCTTTTATCCCGGGCAGGGAAGCACAAGGTTGTAGCGGAACTTCGCCCGGGTCCAGACGGGATGGGGCGGGGCCTGTGCTCTGTGTCAGCCAATAGCAGCTCCGGACGGTGACATCTCAGCAGCCAATCATTGCGCAGCCGCTGTACATATAAGAGGCGCCAGCAGCTCCGGTCTCAGCATTTATCGTTCACGATATTTTTGTAGTTTTGAGTTCTAAGATGGCAGATCGCTTCTCGGCCTTTTGGCTAAGATCAAGTGTAGTATCTGTTTTTACCTGGCAGGGGAGATACCATGATCACTACGGTCTGAAGAACTCCAAGCATTGTGGTAGAGATTTTGCGTAGTACGATTGCAGTACTTTTCGTTCTTATTAGAACCGCATTTCTCTAGAGCATACCACCTGAAGATCGTCTCCTGCCTGCCTCGGAACATCTGAAGAAGGAGAAGATCTTGAAGACTGCAGCTCCGGAAGAAGCCGACGAAGAACCTGGAAGAAGGGAATCGGCGGTGAATTCCGGAACAGCGGCGAAGAGGAAGGCGGCGCAGAATCTTTTCGAAGAAACTCGCTGCCTCTGGAGAAGGATTTGCATAGCTCCTCCCACCGGGACCGGATCTGCATAGCTCCTCCCACCCGGGAAAGAAGACTTTGCGAAGCCTCTCTCCACAAGCAAGCAAGGAAGCGGAAAAGAGCCTGCTGGAAGAAGCCATGGCCTCAACCAGCAAGTCCACCCAGGAGGCTGCAGGGCAAGGCCTGGAGGTCCAGCCCCAACCACAGCAAGCTTCAACCTCCACCACGGCAAGGCAGAAGGGCGGCAGAATTCCTAACCTGGAAGCTCCAACCCTGGAGCCCTGGATGAGGCAGACTGTTGCCTTGAAGCTCAAGCCCGTGGACGGAAGGGTGCCGGACATGTCCCACGACGTGTTCTGCAAGAAGATGCTGGCGGATCAAGGCTTCCCCACGGCTGACACCCTGGGAATAGCAACCTTCTTTTCGGGAATCTTCTACATCACCTTTGCCACCATTGGGACCTGTAGAAGATACTGGGAGGTGGTGAAAGCGGCGAGTCCCGAATCCCCTTTCTCTCGCTTTGTGGGCAACTGCCTTATTCAAAGAGAGGAGAGGCGGGTGACGGTCTCAATGCGGAACCCACACACCCCAGGCACGGACATCTCGACCTTCCTGAAGCGCTTCTGCACCGTGGTGAGGGAGCCCACCCGCATCCTGAACTCACTCGGATACTGGACCTGCAAGTGGTCTGTGGTCGTCAGACTCAACAAGAACCCTGCTTCTCCAGACGGACTACAGCACCTGCCAACGACATTTTCCTTGGGCAACTCCACAGGACTTATCTTCTACCCGGACATGCCGCAGACCTGCAGGAGATGTGGCAAGATGGGCCACGAGGGCAAGGACTGTACGGAGGATGCCTGCAGGTATTGCCGTGTGACAGGTCACACGACCAAGGACTGCCCCAAGAGCAAGACCTGCAACCTCTGCGGACTGGCAGCCCACAGCTACAAGGACTGCCCCCAGAGGGAGAGAACATGGGCATCTGTGGCAGCGAGAGCACCGAAGCCAGCCCCAGCTCCGGAGCCAACACCACGGATGGCCAAGCCGACCAAGGAGGGTAAGAAGGCGAAAGCCACCACCCCTGCCCCGTCCCGCCCCTCCCCTGCCCCTCCCGCCCCATCCCCTGCCCCCTCCCCGCCCCATCTCCTGCCCCATCCCGCCCCACCCCCACCCCTGCCCCATCCCGTCCCACCCCTGCCCCATCCCGTCCCACCCCTGCCCCTCCTGCCCCATCCCGTCCCACCCCTGCCCCTCCTACCCCATCCCGTCCCACCCCTGCCCCTCCTGCCCCATCCCGCCCCACCCCTGCCCCCCGTACCCCACCCCGGCCCACCCCTGCCCCGTCCTCCCCTGCCCGGCCCACCCCTGCCCCGTCCTCCCCTGCCCGGCCCACCCCTGCCCCGTCCTCCCCTGCCCGGGCTCTCTCTCCTGCCCCCCGCCCCACCCAGCCTCCTTTCTCTCCTGGCCCAGCAGCACCTAACCCCCCTCCAGCTGCTGGTGCCCGCCCTTCGGAGGACTTTCCTGTGCTTCCTCCCCCAGGTACCATACAGAGGAAGAGGAAAGGAAGGGACAACGTATCAGAAGAGTCCCACAAAAGAAAGATAATCGAGACCTGCGAGACCCCTCAAGCTTCAGATGAGGAGGAGGAGATGGAGCAGGTCTGCGAGAGCCTTGAAGCTTCAGAAGGAGAGGAGGTGATGGAGCAGGCCCAAGTGGAGCAGGTCCAAGCAGAGCCAGTCCAAGCTCAATCTATGGAGGAGCTGCTGCAGGACCCAGAGGTTAAGAAAATCCTGGACACTCCGTCCAACACGGTCTACGACGAGTTCTTGGAAGGGCGCTACGAGAAGCCACACGAGCCGACAGGCGCCAGAGAAGAGGACCCGTCCGACCAGACTGGTAACTAGTATCAGAACTAACCTCTCTTTTTATTCCCATGGCTGATCTCAACATCTTCTGCATTAATGTGAGGAGTATTAGAGCTTGGTTTAGATTTCAGACTGTTCTTACGTTCTTAGATTCCCAGAGGTGTGATGTTTACATGTTGCAGGAATGTGCTTTGTCTGCTTCTAGGTCTTACAACCATCTGGCCAGGCAGTGGCCTCACGGCCCTTCCTACTGGTCTGGTGGGGGCGACAATAGGTCTGCGGGGGTGGCCATCCTGATCAGGGGAGGTAACTTTGCACTTGATTCCGTCCGGGAGCTCGTCTGTGGCAGACTTCTTGTCGCAGACGGTTCCTGGGCGGGTGAGCCCGTGCGGCTCATCAACGTGTATGCCTCCCCTGAGAGGGATGTCCGACTGGAGGTTCTCCAGGCCCTGCGGGCTGAACTCGCCACCACTAGGGCAGTAGTGTTGGGTGGTGACTTCAACTGCCCCATTGAGGTGGACGGGCGCAGTTCTGGCACATCCGCCAACCTGGACGTGACGTCTAAACTGCTGATTGAGATGGTGACGGAGGCATCCTTGCAGGACGTTGTCGGGTCCATCGGGAACGGCTCCGTAAACTATACGTGGAGCCGCCCCGATGGCTCGCTCCGTTCTCGGATAGACTTCATCTTCACTTCGAGAGCAGTCAGAAAGGTGTCGTACTCTATGGTCCCCTGCTTCTTCTCTGACCACAGGGCCATTCGATTCCGGGGGACTCTGGGCCATGGATTCCCACCTGGCCCGGGCTCCTGGAAGTTGAATTGTGCCCTGTTGGAGCAGAGGGAGGTCATGGAGGAACTTAGGGATGCGTACCTTGTATGGCGAAATGACAAATGTCTGTTCAAGTGCATCAGCGATTGGTGGGAATATGTTAAAGTCGAATTCCGTTGTTTCTTTCAGGCAAAAGGCAGACAACAGGCGTGTGCGAAGAAGTGGGACTTGAGGAAACTGCAGCGCGAGCTGCGGTCCCTGCAGGACCTGCTCCAGTGTGGCTGGGACGTCAGGGAGGAGCTGGAGGAGACCAAAAAGAGCTTGAAAAGGCACTTTGAGGAGGAATCCAAGCGAATCGTCTTTCGTTCCAAGGTGGAGAACCTGGAGAAGGGTGAGAAATGTAACTCTTTCTTTTTCAGGAAGCTCCATGCCGGCCACACGCCCCTGACTGAGCTACGAGATGAGACCGGACACATGAGGAGCGGCAAGGAGGAAGTGATGGGGGTCGTCCACGACTTCTACAGCAACCTCTACGCCCCCAAGTCATCCGACCCCGAAGCCGCCGAGAGGTTCCTGTCAGGTGTCACTAACGTTGTTGATCCCGCAGGTGCGGCGGCTATGGACGATCCCTTGACGGTGGGGGAGCTGCTCTCTGCCGCTAGATCCTTTAAGCCCGGCAGGACCCCGGGCAGTGACGGTCTCCCGGCCGAGCTCTACGTAGCGCTGGGTGACCTGATCTGTCCGGACCTGTTGGAGGTGTACGAGGAGATGGTGGTGGGGGGCAGAATGCCTCCGTCGTTGAGGGAAGGGATGATCACGATCTTGTATAAGCGGAAGGGGGAGAGATGTGACCTGAAAAACTGGCGTCCCATCTCTCTCCTGAACGTGGACTACAAGATCCTCGCCAAGGTGCTGGCCAACAGGCTGAAACCTGTCATGGGGCAGATCGTCCATCCGGACCAGACCTGCAGCATTCCTGGCCGCAGGATTGCCGACAGCCTTGCCCTTGTGAGAGACACGGTCCATTACATCCAGGACCGCGGGGGCCGCGCCGCCCTGGTCAGCTTAGATCAGGAGAAGGCGTTCGACCGTGTCTCCCACGCATTCATGGACGGGGTTTTGCGCAGGCTGGGTCTGGGGAAGATGTTTTGCTCTTTTGTTAACGTTATGTATTTTGACATTTACAGCACGGTGTTGGTGAACGGCTGGAAGACTGACCCCTTTCCTATTCTTTCAGGGGTTAGACAAGGCTGCCCTCTTTCACCTCTCCTTTTTGTTTGTGTTATAGAGCTCTTCGCTGAGACTATCCGGCAGAATGGAGAGATCAGAGGGATCACCGCACCAGGACCAGATCGCCACGAGGTCAAGTGCTCGCTCTACATGGACGACGTGACCGTCTTCTGCGCTGACCAGCGTTCGGTGACTGCACTCGTCCAGACCTGCGAGGACTTCGGCAGAGCTTCGGGGGCAAAAGTCAACTGCGGGAAGTCGGAGGCCATGCTCTTCGGGGAGTGGCACCTGGCTTCTTCCGCCCCCTTCCCCTTTACTATTAAGCCGGACTTCATTCAAATTCTTGGAGTCTGGTTCGGGAAGGAAGGAGCGGCCCTTAAGTCTTGGCAAGACCGACTAGGAAGGATAAACTCAAAGATCGGACTGTGGAGCTCCAGAAAGCTCACGATGGAAGGCAAGGCACTTGTCCTGCGGAGTGAAGTTTTGCCTGTGCTCCAATATACCGCACAGGCCTGGCCTCCCCATACCACCGTTTGCAAGGCCATCACCCGGACAGTGTTTGGCTTCGTCTGGGGCAAAATGGACAGAGTCAGGAGGACCGTGATGTACAAGGAACCCCGCAAGGGTGGGAAGGGAATACCCGACATCCCCGCTCTGCTGAGGGCCTCCTTTGCATGTGTCACGGTGCAGCGGACTCTTGTTGAAAAGACTGGCTCAGCGGGCAGGTCCATGTCTCGCTTGCTTCTCATGCCCCTCTGGAGACAGCTGGGCTGGGACAAGTGGGACAGCTCCATCCCTTACAACTGGAACACTCCCTGGTTCTATGGGGATGTTGTCCGGTTTGTGAGGGAGCACCAGCTGGAAGGACTGAAACCCGACCTATGGAAGCCGAAGACAATCCACAAGCTCATCCGAGCTAAGGACTTGACCGAGCTGGTTCCGGGACTCCCCGCAGCCACTGCAGAGAGAGTTTGGAACAATGTGGCCTCAAAGCGGCTTACCAATGGACACAAGGACTTGTCGTGGATGGCCGTCATGGGAGGTCTCTCTCTCAGGTCATTCATGCATGCCCGCAACCTGTGCAAGACCCGGTACTGCCCCCGTTGCCCCTACGTGGAGGAAACATCTTTCCACGTGTTTTGGCAGTGCCCCTTTGCACAGGGTCTGTTGGACGCCCTAGAACATGAACTCAGAGACTCAGTGCCCAGGAGCTGCCTATCGTACCATTCGGTGCTTTACGGCCTGTTCCCTGGGACCCACGACGTGGAGGCCATCCAGGAGGCCTGGCGCCTTATGAACTGCTTTAAGGACGCAGTGTGGCTCTCCAGGAACCGCCTCGTGATCAACAGGGAAAACATGTCCGTCCGGGACTGCCGCAGGTTCATCAAGAACCTGCTTAGAGACTATTCCATCTTGGACAGCTCGGCCGTTGATGAGGAAGAAGAGGAGTGAAGACCCCTCTCCTTCTCCCATGTCTCCCTGAAGATACAGCCCAACAGTTTGGCCCTGTGATCCGCCCCCTCCCTACCCCCACATAGTCGCCCACACCCCTACCCCGATCACAGATTGTATTATTTGGTTTTTGTTTGATCTCTTGTGCTTTTCTATTGCAGGATTGAGCTGAATGTTAGAGTAGCATGGTGTGCGATGTATAGCTTAGGGAACCTTTGCTGTGTATTGTACTATCATGCTTTGTGTGACTGTAATTTATTGTACGACTTGTAATGACTGAACGGTAAATAAAGCTCTTTCAATCAAAAAAGATGGCAGAAACCGCACCAGCCGCTGCTCCTCCCGCCGAACCGGCCGCAAAATCCAAGAAGCAGCCGAAGAAATCAGCTGCCAAGAAAAGCCACAAACCCTCCGGTCCCAGCGTGTCCGAGCTGCTCGTTAAAGCCGTGTCCGCCTCTAAGGAGCGCAGTGGGGTGTCTCTGGCCGCCCTGAAGAAGGCTCTGGCTGCCGGAGGATACGATGTAGACCGAAACAACGGCCGCCTGAAGCTGGCCATCAAGGGGCTGGTGACCAAGGGAACCCTGCTCCAGGTGAAAGGCAGCGGCGCCTCCGGATCCTTCAAGATCAACAAGAAGCAGCAGGAGACTAAGGACAAGGAGGCCAAGAAGAAGCCGGCGGCTGCGGCCAAGAAACCTGCAGCAGCTAAGAAAGCAACCAAATCCCCTAAGAAGCCAAAGAAGGCTCCGAGCGCGGCCAAGAGCCCGAAGAAAGCAAAGAAGCCTGCAGCGGCCAAGAGCCCCAAGAAGCCGAAGGCTGCCCCCAAGAAGGTGACCAAGAGCCCGGCTAAGAAGGCGGCCAAACCCAAAGCTGCCAAGAGCCCTGCTAAGAAGGCGGCCAAACCCAAAGCTGCCAAAAGCCCGGCTAAGAAGGTGACTAAAGCCAAGAAATAATCGGGAGCCTCGTCCTGTACTTATCCCTCAAAGGCTCTTTTCAGAGCCACCACCTCCTCCCACCAGAGCTGTATGATCACCGCCCGTGTAACCCCGGGATGTATAAAGAATATAATACAGTGATATAAATCCTTTCTATATTATCATCACTTTATTATATTTTATCAATCCCAATACATCTGCCTTTACTAGTTCTAGATCCCCTTATGAACATTCAGCTGAGTCTGTTCTGTAACCAACCATAGTTGTATCTTTCTGTAACACTTGTAGGGTCAGCGCTTGGGGGAAATATAAATATTGTTACAAATCGGCAACAAAAAGATTATAAATCTCCACCAGGTGTCACTATTGTAACACATTGTAGATCCTATGTTTAAACTATAAGGATTTACACTGCTGTGATAAATGACGCCCTAAGGATAGACGGGATTATGGAAATTATTAATATACCAGATATTTGGGGATAAATGTAACCCTTTGGGTAATAGGTTGTGTACATATTATTTCCCCCATCCTGAGGGTTAGTTTGCTGCATAGTTTTATTACTATATAAAGTCATGCAGTCCCGAATAGAGTCTGATTGCCTGCCGCTCCCCTATATTCAGTGTGAACACCCGAAATGCGGCACCGCGTCATGTCTGAGGGGACACGGGGGAGGGCGCTATTATCGGGAGTTACGTCCATCCGCAGGGAAGGGCCGAATAGGGCGAGGATGGGTCCTGCCTCTTTCTAACAAAGAACAATTGTTGACGTCACATGTATTTTGGCGGGCTCATTGGTTGTAAGAATCAGCCAATGGGATGCAGGGGTGGGGTTTACATGAGCCAATGGTGATGAGACCAGGAGTATAAATATTCCGCTCTTCCCATCACTTCTCCGCTGTGTACGTAGAATCATGGCCAGGACCAAGCAGACCGCTCGTAAATCCACCGGAGGGAAAGCTCCCCGCAAGCAGCTGGCTACCAAGGCCGCCAGGAAGAGCGCTCCCGCCACTGGCGGAGTGAAGAAGCCTCACCGCTACCGTCCAGGTACAGTGGCTCTCCGTGAGATCCGCCGCTACCAGAAGTCCACTGAGCTGCTGATCCGGAAGCTCCCCTTCCAGCGCCTGGTGAGAGAGATCGCCCAGGACTTCAAGACCGATCTTCGCTTCCAGAGCTCGGCGGTCATGGCCCTGCAGGAGGCCAGCGAGGCTTATCTGGTGGGACTCTTTGAGGACACCAATCTGCGCCATCCATGCCAAGAGAGTCACCATCATGCCCAAAGACATCCAGCTGGCCCGCAGGATCCGTGGGGAGCGAGCTTAGATCTGCCCGGGACCCGCATACAACACAAAGGCTCTTTTCAGAGCCACCAAATTATCTATAGAACGAGCTGATTCCTTATCCTCTCCATTGTTCTGCTCCTATACTCCGCCTGTTTTCATAAGCAGGATCCCGGGATTGTTCTCTGCAGTTAACCCTCACAGTGCTGAGTTATGTTCAGTTACTATAATGATGTAGATCGTGTCCTCTGCAGTGTAATGCGCCTGTGTGTGATCGGTGCTGCTGGCTTCTGTCTCCCGACACTTGGGATCGTAATTGGTGCATAGAGGGGAAACGAGCGGGCACTAAAGGGTTAACTCTAGGCGGAGTTATAGACCCGAATGTTCGCTCATTGGATGATCACCGCAGTTGACTATTTTGAAATCCCCGCTCTTCTTCTGGTCGTTTCTCCCTTTGTCTCGTCCTCTTCCCTGTACACGTGACTACATTCCTCTGGTTTCTGTAAATAGGAAGAAAAAGGCTGCGGAGGGGAAACTGTTGGGGCCGATCAGGGGGATTCTAGTGAGGCTGATGCGGTAGGAGAGAGGACGCTGTGTCCGGGGCTGACATCACAATGGTGGGTGTATACGGGGTCTTCCCTGCAGAGTATATAGAGGAGCCGCGTCCCTGTCCTATTCCAGACCTGATACCGATCACACCCTGCAGCCGGACACTGCTGAGAATGCGGCGGGGAAAGCTATCCTGTATTTTATACATTGTTAGTTTGTAGTGATTTAATGTAATACATTCCGATATTATGTCACTCTGCTGCAAGAGATCGCCCAGTGTGAACACTGACCGTGCGGTTGTTTTACAATCTATTTTACCTGTCAGCGATCACAGTGTATTTAGACCTGATGAAGTCTTATTGGGGGAAGAGATTTCCGGGCCCGTCATTGATGAAATCCTTCCCGATCTGGATATAACGCGTGTCCGTGTGAATATAGCGCTAATAGAAAAGCTCAGGACTAATCTATTAATAGTAAATAATCTCCTAGACCTTCGGTGTTCTCTATCCGAATAAGTGTCCGAGAATCTCAGCCTCCTGGGAGGGAAGGGATAGAGAATGGGAGACTAATAATGGAAGGAAAAAAATGGAGCAAAAGGAACAATTAAATTGATCAGAATAAAAGGAGGAAAGTTACAGGGGAAAAAAATAAAATACACATATATACACACACACCATTTATCATGAATCAAAAGTAATCTCAGGACCCTGTGGTTACTAATATTATTGGTTAAAATAGACACCACCGATCTCTCCCCCTCAGGCCGATTTATTCACAAGCTGAGCCGGGACAGCAGGAGGGTGAGCGGTGAGTGTACACCGGCCTTTTACTATTAGTTCAGGACTCTAATTTACGAATATTGCGCATATGACTCACATTTTCATTGGTAGCATACACACAGTGCGATATCATACATCGTGTCCAACCAAAACTATTCAAATGGTGTTTTATGTTTCTTTATTGGAATGAATATTGAGACATTTTCTTAGTAACAAAGTGTTTCTAGTCTCATTCGTTACATCTAGCGGGATTGTTACTCTTTATAACAACTCAGAATTTCCTTCACTTCACCGATCTGTCTGTTTTACTAGTGCATTAATGGGTTAACTATTTTATGTTTTTATGTGATTACTATCTATTTTAACCAATAATCCTAGTATCTAAAGGGCTCTGAGATGACTATTATGTTTCATGATCAATGTTATTGTACTCCGAGCGACCCAGCTGAGAATATCTAGTTTACTACAACTTCCCTCGTTTTATTCTTAATTATATTTGTGTCATTTATATTTTTATTTATTCAACATTTTCATTCTACAGCGATAACTGTAGAATGAGCGGGAACATAACAGTTCTATAGTCGGATACAAAGCGCTCATTGTCTCCATGTAATGTGTCAGGACCGGCCGGCTCTGGGGCGATTATTCCCGGGCACTGTATACAGCGAGTGCCGGGATCTTTATGTAACCAGCGATGGAGAAGCGCTGACCCCTGATCGGCTGGAGATCCGATGTGTTCAGGAGGTTACAGTATAGGGGGCGCCATCTCTACACTGCGGTCACTTAAGAAAATGTACTCATTACAAGAGAATTAACCCTCAGATACCAACTACATTCGGCACAACCTACACGTAGTCCTACGTAAGAAAAATATAGCAGCTCAAATCCCTTTCACACCCGAGATCAGCGGTGCCAGCTCTGTAGTAGACAATGTGGGTGGCTCTTAAAAGGGCCTTTGGTGTTCAGGATGGGTCTGGGATAAGCGGTGATCACTTGCTCTTTGCCGCTTTGCTGCTCTCGGTCTTTTTGGGCAGCAGCACGGCCTGGATGTTGGGGAGGACGCCTCCCTGGGCGATGGTCACCCCTCCCAGCAGCTTGTTCAGCTCCTCGTCATTGCGCACGGCCAACTGCAGGTGACGGGGGATGATGCGGGTCTTCTTGTTGTCCCGGGCGGCATTACCGGCCAATTCCAGGATCTCAGCGGTTAAATACTCCAACACAGCGGCCAGGTACACGGGAGCACCGGCGCCCACCCTCTCGGCGTAGTTCCCTTTGCGGAGAAGCCTGTGCACACGACCGACGGGGAACTGGAGTCCTGCCCGGGATGAGCGGGTCTTTGCCTTAGCCCGAACCTTCCCTCCTTGTTTGCCGCGTCCAGACATAATGGTAAGTGAATCCCAAATGTTCAAGAGAATCCTCTCCGAGATGTAACTATTATTTTCCTTCTGCTGCCTTTTATAGGTTTCAGCTCCGCCCTCCGGCTCCTGTGATTGGGTAGATTTGAATCCGGCCAATGGTGACGAGACTTGACCAATAAATAATTCCCAGGGCGTGGTTTAGGACGCTCCCACAGGTCACATGATTTGCTCTTCCAGTAGAACAGCGAGCAGACAGCATTTCTCATTTGCATGGGCTGCCTATAAATACGGCTGCGGTGGGAGGAGGAAGCATCATTATTCTCTCTCTGTTCTAGTGAAGAAGGATTGTGACTGATCATCATGCCTGATCCCGCCAAGTCTGCTCCAGCGCCCAAGAAAGGCTCCAAGAAAGCCGTGACCAAGACTCAGAAGAAGGACGGCAAGAAGCGGAGGAAGACCAGGAAGGAAAGCTATGCCATCTACGTGTACAAGGTGCTCAAGCAGGTCCACCCTGACACCGGCATCTCCTCCAAGGCCATGGGCATCATGAACTCCTTTGTGAATGATATCTTCGAGCGCATCGCAGGGGAAGCCTCCCGCCTGGCTCACTACAACAAGCGCTCCACCATCACCTCCCGGGAGATCCAGACCGCCGTGCGCCTGCTGCTGCCTGGAGAGCTGGCCAAGCACGCCGTGTCCGAGGGCACCAAGGCCGTCACCAAGTACACCAGCGCCAAGTAACCTGCTCCGCCTCCTGCTGTCACCCCAAAGGCTCTTCTAAGAGCCACCCACATTGTCTATAATAGAGCTGGAGCTTCTCCTGTCTGTATTCTCTTCTGTATATGTGGCCGCTATTCTGTCAGTACAGTCTATTGATACTATATATATTCTGCATCGGGTGAGATCAGAGCGGCGGCTGCGGTTCTCCCTGACTGCAGGGTGTATATTCTCCTGTGCCCACACGTCGTCTCTCCACGATCAATAAATCCTCATTCACTGATCGGGGAATCTATTGATCGGAATCGCTGGGGTTTATTATGAGACACTCATCCTGCTGCTATAATCTTTGTGCACTGACTGGGAGGGGACAATAGAGAAACAAGGAGGATGAGGGTAGTAGTCAGCCACAGAATCAGCCTCTACATCTCGGGGAGATCTCTCCATTGTAATCGGGACCGCGCGCACGGCTGATTGTTAACCCTTTAGCGGCATGTTTACTACAATGAAATGACAAAGGACCCGAGCCCGACTCTACACAGCAGGGAGGACACCACAGTATCAGGGGATTTCTCCGCTCATAGGCAGCATTAATTCTATATAAATCCCGATGGGTCAATGATAATTTATTAATGCCCCTTTCCACACTCACACATTGGCTGATCACAGGACGTTCAGGGTTTGAATTTCCCGCTTCTTCCAGACCCGATAACAATGGAGAGATCCCCCTCATTCTCGTGTATGCCACCAATAAAGATCCTAATCCTATGCGCAATGCTCGCACAGCTGCCGTTGGTTATAATCTTTGGAAATTAATTCTAGTCATGAATTATAAGTAAAAGTCTGGTGTAGATAACCGCACAGCGCTCCCACTCATACACCGATCACCCTCCCGCTGTCTCGGTCTCAGCTTGTGAATAAACCGGCCGTGCATGGAAGCCTGAAGGGGAGAGATCGGTGGTGTCCAGGTGCGGTCTGGATGTTCCCAGTGATAATACTGGAGTAGAGTCCTCGCTAAAGAGTTAATGATTGAAAGTTGTCACAATCTAGCGCTTGTTTTTTGCGCAAATAATGATTTTCCAGTTGTGTGGTGACATAGATGGGGGTAACCAGACGCATTTCAGTGGTTTAGATTATTATCTATTGTAACCAATAATACTACTAGCCCTGTGACTACTTTTATGCTTCATGATCAATGTTTTATTTTCTTTTTTTGCATCTTTCCTCGTTTTATTGGTATTATGTTCCATCTTGATTTTTTTGTTATCATATTTTAATTATTTTACTTTCAGAAGATTCATCCAAGGCTTTTCTATAGTTAACGCTATATTCACACGGACACGCGTTATATCCAGATCGGGAAGGATTTCATCAATGACGGGCCCTGGAATCTCTCCCCCCCACTAAGACTTCATCAGGTTTAAATACACGGTGATCGCTGACAGGTAAAATAGATTGTAAAACAACCGCACGATCAGTGTTCACACTGGGCGATCTTTTCCAGTAATTTAATACATAGAACAATAAAATGGTATCAAAAATACTTTCCCCGCCGCCTCCTCTTCAGGAGAAGGTGTCAGGCTGCTGGGGGAGGGTGCAGAATGTGATCGGTATCAGGTCTGGAATAGGACAGGGACGCGGCTCCTCTATATACTCTGCAGGGAAGACCCCGTATACACCCACCATTGTGATGTCAGCCCCGGACATAGTGTCCTCTCTCCTTCTACCGCAAAGGCCTCAATAGAATCCCCCTGATCGGCCCCTAACAGTTTCCCCTCCGCCGCCTTTTTCTTCCTATTTACAGAAACCAGAGGAATGTAGTCACGTGTACAGGGAAGAGGACGAGACAAAGGGAGAAACGACCAGAAGAAGAGCGGGAATTTCAAAATAGTCAACTGCGGTGATCATCCAATGAGCGAACATTCGGGTCTATAACTCCGCCTAGAGTTAACCCTTCAGTGTCCTCTGCACCAATTACGGTCACAGGTGTCGGGAGACTGAAGCCAGCAGCACCGATCACACAGGCGCATTACACTGCAGAGGACACGATCTACATCACTATAGTAACTGAACTCAGCACTGAGAGGGTTAACTGCAGAGAACAATCCAGGGATCCTGCTTATGAGAACAGGCGGAATATATATACAATATACTTGGGTGTGAACAGCTCCATTAACCTACAGGTGTTATAGAGTGAAGGCTCATTTGTCCAGATAGCGGGATATAGATAATTGTTACCCGGATATTATCAGGAGATCTGCATCTTCTATAACACGGACTCTTTAGGGAGGTAATGACTGATATGGTGGGGAGGGAAGTAATGTAATCTGGAGAAGATGAGTGTAGATTGTAACAGTAACTAGAATCACGGAGGAAGATGAGGGCAGTAGTCAGAACATTCAGAGGAGATCCCCCGGAGCAGATAGAGGGAAACACCGATAGACTGATCAGGTGCAGAGATTATGGCAGAAAAGGGAAAAAACAAACACCGCAACCACAAGAGCAAAACACCGATCACACAACCTCTCAGTACAGAAGATCGATCACTCGGGCAGCATTACCAGGTCTACAGGACTGCTCACCCCCCGGGCACCAAGACCCTGCACACATTGTACGACATTATATGGAGCCCCGATATGTGCAATGAGAGTGACCGAGAATAATCGTCCGAGAGCCTGACCCCACGTGTTATATGATAGAAGGGGAGAGAGCGGGAAAACGATCAGCCGAAGATCGGGAATATCACAATCACATGATCTCCGGTGATCAACCAATGAACCTCCAGTATCGGGGCTAATATCTCCGCCCACACAGTTAACCCTTCAGTGTCCTCCTTATGTCTGCTCTTTGCTTTCCCCCTTCATATCCCAATCACGGTCAGCGGTCACTACCCCTAAATCTTTACTGTGCAGTACAGCGCCCCCTATAATCAGACTCCATTCGGGTCTGCATTGGTATTAAAATACCATACAAACAAATAAGCCCAATAATTCTCAGGATGGATAAAACACCATGTGCAAAACCAGCTATCGAAAGAGTTAAATGTACCCCCAAATTTGGGTAAATCATAACTTCCTTAAATCACATCTATCCATAGAGATCGTCTATCACAGCAGTATAAATCCTTACAGTTACAGTTTATACAGATCAGATACATTGTGTTACAATAGCGACACCTGGTGGTGAGAGCTTTGTATTCTAATCTTTACATGTTACCAAATAGTAACAAGTATTTGTATTTCCCAGGTGCTGATACAAGTTACAGAGGCGCAAATAGATACAACTATGGATGGTGACTAAGACTTTTAAGAGCAGCTGAAATTATTGTGCTGTGTTATTATATCTGGTATAGAATAAACAGGGTGTATAAGTGTCCTAAGGGGATCAGGAACAAATAAATACATCTGTATTGTGCTTGATATAACAAAACATTATAATAAAGTGATGCAATATAGAAGGGTTTGTATATTAGGATGTGGAGTTACAGATTTTCCATCTCCCAGATCCTGAATTATGTGATCTCCTTGGAGCTGTGGGGCCGGAGCTGTGGATTTATAGTGTTTTGTTTAGTTTTTTTTAAATTAAATCCATGATTACATTAATACCCATACAATCTAATTATGAATTAAATTATTTAATTGCTCACTATTGATGCATCCACTAGTTATTGATCATGAATATATTAAATATTATGATTGTAAATATTTACTAATTCATATGATCCATGTAAAAGATGGATATCATTGGGGATATTGATCAACTCTTGTGAAGTGTTTTTGTCGCAAGGTGTTTGATAACTATTGCTCAAATAGAAAAAAAAAGATGTGACTCTACGATATTTTAAGTGTGCTCCAGGCTTACTTAGGTTTCCGACTCTTCAAAGCCTTTTGCCCTCAAAATTTGTGACTTTTAGAAAAGTTGCAGATAGTGAATTTGTTACCACTGCACCTTCCTGACTAAATATTCAACTGAAATACAAGACTTTGGTTTCTGACCAATTAGGTTTATCGCACCAAAAAATGCAAAAAGTGACTGCGCCTGGTAATTTGCGACAAAAGTAAACAAAAAAAAGACCAAATAATTTGATAAATCCCCCCACCCCATGTTCCTTACATATCATATTATGTCTTTATATCATATTATATCATGTTGACCCAGGGATCCCTCTAGTGGTGTATAGTAATAGTGTAGCAAGTTTTTCTTAGATCACTCAAAGATGGAGGCCGTGATTGTGACATCATGGCCACACCCCCTGGTGACATCACACCCACTCTATTCATGTCTATGAAAGGGGTGTGTGTCGTGAATTCACGAGGGGCATAACCATGACATAACCACCACTGCCGCAAGAAACCAGCATTTGTTTTGAATGCCAGGTGCAGCGGAAGATCAAGGGGGTCCCGTTGCTGGGATAGGGGATAAGATGTCTAGCAGTGGAGTAACCCTTTAACTTTCTGACACCTGTCGATTTAAAATAAAATGTATTTAAACAGATTTGTAAATTGCTTCTATTAAAATATATTAATCCTTCCAGTACTTATCAGCTGCTGAATGCTCCAAAGGAAGTTTTTATTTTTGAATTTCTTTTCTGTCTGACCACAGTGCTCTCTGCTGAAACATCTATCAATTTCTGGAACTTTCCAGAGCAGGAGAGATTTGCCATGGGGATTTTCTCCTGCTCTGAACAGTTCCTAAAATAGACAGAGGTGTCAGCATAGAGCACTGTGGACAGACAGAAAGGAAATTCAAAAAGAAAAAAAAACTTCCTCTGTAGTATACAACAGCTGATAAGCACTGGAAGGGTTAAGATTTTTTTAATAGAAGTAATTTACAAATCTGTATAACTTTCTGACATCAATTTATTTAAAAGAAAATGTTTTCCAGTGGAGTACCCCTATAAGGCAGGCAGTTGCACCCACCCCCACTTCCTGACAAATATTCAGAACACGTATTGAGGTGGTGGTGGGGTGTACTCTCTCATTCCTCAGCATGTCAATAACAGGTAACTAATACTGTTTGTAAATCATATGGCATAATGGCGTGCACTATGAGGGAGATGTGACACTGTTGTTTGATCGTTGTCTCTGGGAATATTCCAATATGTGCACCCCATCTTGTGTTTTTGGGGTTGGTGTTTTTTTAGGGGTGGGCCAGTTTAAAATGGGAGTGCTCTCATTTTGCTGTATTTAATCATTTTTGTAAATAATAAAGCATTTTGTGGACACTTTTTTGTGTCAGTCTATTATAGGTTATTTCATTTCTGGAAACGCTTGGAAAAAGCCCATTGTGTGTTCCGATACCTTAGTGTGCATTTTAACACTGGGATAAATCTGACAACAACCAGGGATATTTTATCCACCCTCAAGTGTAGAATCAGAGAGAGTATTCAGCACAGTAGGATCCGTCATCACCCCTAAGACAACAAGTCTGCCAGCAGCATGGAACATGTAACCTCCTGTGCCAGATGCCACTGAGAAGACAGAACAACCGCCACCCCTGCATCATATAGATCACATACCAAATAGATCATATTCATCACATAGGTCATATAGAGGCAGTGGCATAGCTATGGAGGTCACAGGGGTCACAATCGCGACCGGGCCCCATAGCCAGGGTGGCCCACAGGGGCTGGGGCTGATGGGAGTAGACGTGCTCCCCACCGGCACGCACGCACGTCAGCACAAAGCCCCTGATGCATCCCTGCCTCTGGCCCTGTGTTATCGATACCATGCAGAGGCAGGTGCAGCCGCCCGTCCCACATCGCTGCAGTGAGAAGGTGAGGAGACATGTGACAGGCTGCCGGAGGGGGGTGCTGGGGTCTGGGGGTGATAAACTCATGAGGACATTGTGTGTTTGTTCTATTCATTGATGAGGAGTCTGAGGATGGGGTGATTGATGAGGAGAAAGAGGGCGGGGGGAGGGGGGCCTGATTGATTGACTGACTGATGAGGAGACTGGGGCTCTGGGGGTTATTCATTGATGAGTCGGGGGGGTGGTTGATGAGGAGACCACAGATAGTGGGGGTACCTAACAATGAGGAGACTGAGGATGGGGTGCTCGGGGGATTGACTGAGGATGGGGTGCTGGGGGGGGGTTGGACTCGATGGCAGTGTATGAGGTGATGAGAAGGAGACTGAGGATAGGGTACTGGGGGGGCTGGGTGGGGGTGTACGAGATGATGAGGAGACTGAGGATGGGGTACGGGGGGACTGGGTGGTGGTGCATGAGGTGATGAGGAGACTGAGGATGGGGTACTGGGGGCTGGGTGGCGGTGTATGAGGAGACTGAGGATGGGGGATGAGGTACGGGGGGGCTGGGTGGCGGTGTATGAGGTGATAAGGAGACTGAGGATGGGGTATGGGGGGCTGGGTGATGGTGTGTGAGGTGATGAGGAGACTGAGGATGGGGTACTGCGGGCTGGGTGGCGGTGTTTGAGGAGACTGAGGATGGGGTACGGGGGGCTGGGTGGTGGTTTATGATGAGAATGAGAATGGGGTGCAGGGGGGGCTGGGTGGTGGTATATAAGATGAAGAGGAGACTGAGGATAGGGTATGGGGGCTGGGTGGTTATGTTTGAGGTGATGAGGAGACTAAGGATAGGGTAAGGGGGGTTTGGTGGCAGTGAATGAGGTGATGAGGAGACTGAGGATGGGGTACAGGGTGGGCTGGGAGGTGGTATATGATGAGAATGAGGATGGGGTGCAGGTGGGGCTGGGTTTGTGGTGTACGATGAGACTGAGGATTGGGCGCAAGGGGGGCTGGGTGGCGGTGTATGAGGTGATGAAGAGACTGAGGATGGAGTGCAGGGGGGGCTGGGTGGTGGTGTATGAGGAGACTGTTAATTGGGTGCAGGGGGGTTGGATGGTGGTGTATGAGGTGATGAGGAGACTGAGGATAGGGTACGGGGGGCTGGGTTGTGATGTATGAGGTGATGAGGAGACTAAGGATAGGGTACGAGGGGCTTGGTGGCGGTGTATGATGTGATGAGGAGACTGAGGATGGGGTACGAGGTGGGCTGGGATGTGGTGTATGATGAGAATGAGGATGGGGTACGGGGTGGGCTGGGTGGCGGTGTATGAGGTGATGAGGAGACTGAGGATAGGGTGAAGGGGGGTTGGGTGGTGGTGTATGTGGTGATGAGGAGACTGAGGATAGGGTACTGGGGGGCTGCGTGGCGGTGTATGAGGAGACTGAGGATGGGGTACGAGGGGGGGCTGGGAGGTGGTGTTTGAGGTGATGAGGAGACTGAGGATGGGGTACTGGGGGGTGCTGGGTAGTGGTGTATGAGGTGATGAGGAGACTGAGGATGGGGTATGGGGGGGCTGGGTGGTGGTGTATGAGGTGAAGAGGAGACTGATGATGGGGTGCACGGGGGGCTGGGTGGTGATGTATGAGGAGACTGATGATGGGGTGCAGGGGGGGCTGGGTGGTAGTGTATGAGGTGGAGAAGACTGATGATGGTGTACTAGGGGGGCTGGGTGTCGGTGTATGAGTTGATGAAGAGACTGAGGATGGGGTGCAGGGGGGACTGGATTGTGGTGTATTAGGAGACTGATGATTGGGTGCAGGGGGGGCTGGGTGGGGGTGTACGAGATGATGAGGAGAATGAGGATGGGGTACGGGGGGGTACTGGGTGGTTGTGCATGAGGTGATGAGGAGACTGAGGATAGGGTACTGGGGGGCGGTGTATGAGGAGATTGAGGATGGGGTACGGGGGGCTGGGTGGCGGTGTATGAGGTGATGAGGAGACTGAGGATGGGGTGTGGGGGGCTGGATGGTGGTGTATGAGGAAACTGAGCATGCGGTATGGATGGGGGATGGGTGGTGGTGTATGAGGAGACTGAGGATGGGGTATGGGGGGGCTGGGTATTGGTTTATGATGAGAATGAGAATGGGGTGCAGGGGGGGCTGGGTGGTGGTGTATGAGGTGAAGAGGAGACTGAGGATAGGGTACGGGGGCTGGGTGGTGATGTAGGAGGTGATGAGGAGACTAAGGATAGGGTAAGGGGGGTTTGGTGGCAGTGTATGAGGTGATGAGGAGACTGAGGATGGGGTACAGAGGGGGCTGGGAGGTGGTGTATGATGAGAATGAGGATGGGGTGCAAGGGGGGCTGGGTAGCGGTGTATGAGGTGATGAAGAGACTGAGGATGGGGTGCAGGGGGGGCTGGGTGGTGGTGTATGAGGAGACTGAGAATTGGGTGCAGGGGGGTTGGGTGGTGGTGTATGAGGTGATGTGGAGACTAAGGATAGGGTACGGGGGGCTTGGTGGCGGTGTATGATGTGATGAGGAGACTGAGGATGGGGTACAGGGTGGGCTGGGAGGTGGTGTATGATGAGAATGAGGATGGGGTATGGGGTGGGCTGGGTGGCGGTGTATGAGGTGATGAGGAGACTGAGGATAGGGTGAAGGGGGGTTGGGTGGTGGTGTATGTGGTGATGAGGAGACTGAGGATAGGGTACTGGGGGGCTGCGTGGCGGTGTATGAGGTGATGAGGAGACTGAGGATAGGGTGAAGGGGGGTTGGGTGGTGGTGTATGTGGTGATGAGGAGATTGAGGATAGGGTACTGGGGGGCTGCGTGGCGGTGTATGAGGAGACTGAGGATGGGGTACGAGGGGGGGGCTGGCAGGTGGTGTTTAAGGTGATGAGGAGACTGAGGATGGGGTATGAGGGGGCTGGGTGGTGATGTATTAGGTGAAGAGGAGACTGAGGATGGGGTGTAGGGGGGACTGGATTGTGGTGTATGAGGAGACTGAGGATGGGGTGCAGGGGGGGCTGGGTGGTGGTGTACGAGATGATGAGGAGACTGAGGATGGGGTAGGGGGGGACTGGGTGGTGGTGCATGAGGTGATGAGGAGACTAAGGATGGGGTACTGGGGGCTGGGTGGCGGTGTATGAGTTGATGAAGAGACTGAGGAAGGAGTGCAGGGGGGACTGGATTGTGGTGTATGAGGTGATGAGGAGACTGAGGATAGGTTATGGGGGGGGCTGGGTGGTGGTGTATGAGGTGATGAGGAGACTGAGGATAGGTTACGGGGGGGCTGGGTGGTGGTGTATGAGGAGATGAGGAGACTGAGGATAGGTTATGGGGGGGGGGGGCTAGGTGGTGATGTATGAGGAGAATGAGGATGGGTACAGGGGGGCTCGGTTAAGGTGTATGAGGTGATGAGGAGACTGAGGATGTGGTATGGGGGGGCTGGGAGGTGGTGTTTGAGGTGATGAGGAGACTGAGGATAGGGTACTGGGGGGTGCTGGGTGGTGGTGTATAAGGTGATGAGGAGACTGAGGATGGGGTACTGTGGGGGGGGGGGGCTGGGTGGTGGTGTATGAGGTGACAGTGGCGTTGCTAGGGTTGGTGTCAACCGGTGTGGTAGAAAATGGTGTCACCCCCATACCTCCTCCTCTCCCCAGTAAGTTTTTAGCCTGTTGTGACAGACACCACTGTTGTAGCGCATTGTGAGAAATTCCAGTATAATAATCAGATATACCAGTTGTCACATAATGGAAAAGTGTTAAAGACTTTTTCACCATTTAAATATACAGCTCCCAGAATTACTTAAAGGGGTACTCCACTGGAAAACATTAACTTTCTGGCACCAGTTGATACAAAAGTAAAACAGATTTTTAAATTATTTTATTTAAAATCTTACTACTTACAGTACTTATAAGCTGGTGTATGCTCCACAGGAAGTTGTGTAGTTCTTTCCAGTCTGACCACAGTGCTATTTGCTGACACCTCTGTCCATGTCAGGAACTGTTCAGAGCAGGATAGGTTTGCTATGGGGATTTGCTCCTACTATGGACAGTTCTTGACATGGACAAAGGTGTCAGCACAGAGCACTGTGGTCAGACAGAGAATAAATTAAAAAAAGAAAAGAACTTCCCGTGAATCGCTTATACAGCAGCTAATAAGTACTGGAAGGATTAAGATTTTTAAATTGAAGTAATTTACAAATCGATAGAACAGAAATAGGTAGCCAGTGGTACGATGAAAAATTCTGTTTATTCAGATCCCATAAAACCGCATGCAAGCAGGACTCAGCCAGGTAACAAACAACCAATGAGCAGCGTGGACGCGTTTCGGGTATGCACCCTTTGTCTCAGCACATTGTAAAATCACTACAAAGACAGGTTATATACGGGCATCTGTCCGAGGAAGGGAGGAGTCTGCGGAACCAAGTCCATAATAATTAACCCACTCGGTTACCTCGACAGATTAACCCTGACAAACACTTAAAGGTAAAACCTGTAAGTAATAATAAGATATTGTTGCACATAAAATTCCACACAAAATGCAATAATGGAACAATGTATATCCTATGTTCATGAAAATAAACAAAACATAAGACAAAAAAAAATAATTATAAAGAAAAAACTAAACATAGAAAAACCGCAAGGAAAAACCGCACAATATAGATAATGCCCTAAAAAATGGAATCAATTAGTAATGGAGAATCAAATCATTTCTAAGATTCAGGCCACTAGGATGAGTGGTCTGGAGATTATGTATCCAAAAGGCCTCTCTGTTTCGTAGGGTTCTAACCCGATCTCCTCCTCTCAAATGTTTGCGAACACATTTGATGCCACAGATAATCATGTCAGAGACATCGCCACCGTGGACGTCCCGAAAATGTCTAGAGACCGTGGAGGCGTTCACATGGTGGGGATTGACTGCAGCTCGAATGTGCTCCTGTATACGTTTTTTTAAAAAGCGTTGTGTACTGCCTACATAATAATCAGATATACCAGTTGCCACAGAATGGGAAAGTGTTAAAGACGTTTTCACCATTTAAATATACAGCTCCCAGAATTACTTAAAGGGGTACTCCACTGGAAAACATTTACTTTCTGGCACCAGTTGATATAAAAGTAAAACAGATTTTTAAATTACTTCTATTTAAAATCTTAATACTTACAGTACTTATAAGCTGGTGTATGCTGCACAGGAAGTTGCGTAGTTCTTTCCAGTCTGACCACAGTGCTATTTGCTGACACCTCTGTCCATGTCAGGAACTGTCCAGAGCAGGATAGGTTTGCTATGGGGATTTGCTCCTACTATGAACAGTTCTTGACAAGGACAAAGGTGTCAGCACAGAGCACTGTGGTCAGACAGAGAATAAATTAAAAAAGAAAATAACTTCCTGTGAATCGCTTATACAGCAGCTAATAAGTACTGGAAGGATTAAGATTTTTAAATTGAAGTAATTTACAAATCTGTTTAACTTTGTAGCACCAGTTGATTAAAAAAAATGTTTTCCAGTAGAGTACTCCTTTATGCAGTGGTGAGGTTATGCTGGGAGTTGTAGTTTCACTCACCATAACTGTAGAACTGACAAGTGACTACAGCTCTGATAGGACATAAAGAGGAGAATGTACAATGATATCAGTGACTACAGGTGACGTCTTCTCTATAGTCTTCCCTTATCTAATTCAGATGGTACATACCGCCTGGTCCAGCTAAAACTTCTCTCTGCAGAATGTGAGGCCCAGACGTCTCCTCACTATGTCAGGGCATTCTCATTCTCTATATGAAAACAATTATTAATATAAACCTGCCAGACACTGTATCCTCTAAATATAATACTACTATACACTATACTCTCTGATTATAAACCTTCCATACCCACTGAATATAATACTACCAAACACTGTACATTCTGAATATAATACCAACACATACTGTACACTCTGAATATAATACTGCCACACACTGTACCCACTGAATATAATACTACCACATACTGTACCCTCTGAATATAATTCTACCACCCACTGTGCCCTCTGAATATAACACTTAGAGATGAGCGAACTACAGTAAATTCAACTCGTCACAAACTTCTCGGCTCGGCAGTTGATGACTTTCCCTGCATAAATGAGTTCAGCTTTCAGGTGCTCCTGTGGGCTGGAAAAGGTGGATACAGTCCTAGGAGACTCTTTCCTAGGAATGTATCCACCTTTTTCAGCCCACTGGAGCACCTGAAGGCTGAAATAATTTATGCAGGATAATTCCTCAACTGCCGAGCCGAGAAGTTCGTGATTAATCAAATTTACTGTAAGTTCGCTCATCTCTAATAATACTACCACAAACTGCGCCCTCTGAATATAATACTACCAAAAACTGCGCCCTCTGAATATAATACTACCACACACTGCACCCCATGAATATAATACTACCACACACTGTACCCTCTGAATATAATACTACCACACACTGAACCCCATGAATATAATACTACCACACACTGCGCCCTCTGAATATAATACTACCACACACTGTACCCTCTGAATATAATTCTACCACACACTGTACCCTCTGAATATAATTCTACCACACACTGTACCCCATGAATATAATACTACCACCCACTGCACCCTCTGAATATAATACTACCACACACTGTACCCTCTGAATATAATACTATCACACTGCGCCCCATGAATATAATACTACCACCCACTGTGACCTCTGAATATAATGTTGCCATACAGTGCACCCTCTGAATATAATACCACAACCGCAGTAACACCCCTCAACATCCGTTAGCTGATGCTATTACCACGGGAGGGGGGTATTGGTGGTGTTGCTAGTGGATGATGGGGGTGCTACTACTGGGGGGGGGGGTGTTGCTGGAGGATGATGAGGGTGCTACTGGCCATCCCCCCTGGCAGTATCCCCCATCATCCATCGGCAGGATCACCGCCATCATCCACCATCAGGATCTGCTGATGGAGGTGCTACTGCTGGGGGGGGGGTGTTGCTGGTGGATGATGAGGGTGCTACTGCCAGGGGGGAGCATTAGGTAGGCAGCAGTTCCCCCACATTAGGTAGGTAGCAGTTCCCCCACATTAGGTAGGTAGCAGTTTCCCCACATTAGGCAGCATAGATTCCCCACATTTGGTACCAGTTCCCCCACATTAGGTAGGTACCAGTTCCCCCACATTAGGTAGCACAGATTCCCCACATTAGGTAGCACAGATTCCCCACATTAGGTAGCATAGATTCCCCACATTTGGTAGCACAGATTCCCCACATAAGGTAGCATAGACTCCCCACATAAGGTAGCATAGACTCCCCACATTTGGTAGCACAGATTCACCACATAAGGTAGCATAGACTCCCCACATTTGGTAGTAGTTTCCCCACATTAGGCCGCAGGTGCCCTTGCAGGTTCCCCACAATGGGTCAAAGTCTCCCCACATTAGATCACTGGTTTAAACCCCCCCCACACACACACACACAAAAAACACATACAACACAGAGAGACACACACACACACTCAGAGAGTCACACAAAAAAACACACATTCACACACACAGACACAGACACACACACACAGAGTCACAGAGTCACATACACACAGTCACACACACACACACACAAACATAGATAGGGAGAGACACACACACTTACCCATCCAGGGCAGCGCTCCTTCTCACCGGGCGCCCTGCGAGTTACGTAACTGATGTCCTCCTGCACGGCCATGCGGTGTGACGTCAGGATATGGCGCAGACGTGGGAGCGGAGGCCGGGCACAGTGCTGGTGAAGGTGAGGGGGGGGGGTGTGATGACGGACGGGTGCACAGTGCAGGTGAAAGGGGGGGGGGTTGCTGACGGACGGGCGCACCCGCACACACAGCGCAGGTGAAGGCCGCGGGGGGGGTGGTGCTGACGGATGGGAGGCCGGTCGGGCACAGATGGGGGGTGCCGGTGTAGCTGGGGAGGGGGGGTGGGTGCTGCGGAGCATCTTAAACCCAATAGGTTGGTGTCACCCGGTGCGGGCCGCATCCCCCGCACCCGGGTCGCAACGCCACTGTGAGGTGATGAGGAGACTGAGGATAGGGTACGGGTTGGCTGGGTTGTGATTTATGAGGTCAAGAGAGAAGACTAAGGTGAAGACTAAGGATAGGTAACGGGGGAGGGGTGGCGGTGTATGAGGTGATGAGGAGACTGAGGATGGGGTACTGAGTGGTAATGTATCAGGTGATGAGGAGACTGAGGATAGGGTACGGGGGGGGCTGGGTGATGGTGTATCAGGTGATGAGGAGACTGAGGATAGGGTACGGGGGGGGCTGGGTGGTGGTGTATGAGGTGATGAGGAGACTGAGGATAGGGTACGGGGGGTTGGGTGGTGGTGTATGAGGTGATGAGGAGACTGAGGATAGGGTACAGGGGGCTGGGTGGTGGTGTATGAGGAGAATGAGGATGGGGTGCAGGGGGGCTGGGTTGTGGTGTATGAGGTGATGAGGAGACTGAGGATGCAGTATGGGGGGCTGGGTGGTGTTATATGAGGGGATGAGGAGACTGAGGATGGGGTACTGGGGGGGGGGCTGTGTGGTGGTGTATGAGGTGATGAGGAGACTGTGGATAGGCGATGGGGGGCTGGGTTGTGATGTATGAGTTGATGAGAAGACTAAGGATAGGGTACGGGGGGGCTTGGTGGTGGTAAATGAGGTGATGAGGAGACTGAGAATGGAGTACGGGGGGCTTGGAGGTGGTGTATGATGAGAATGAGGATGGGATGCAGGGGGGACTGGGTTTTGGTGTATGAGGTGATGAGGAGACTGAGGAGACTGAGGGTGGGGCACTGGGGGGGGCTTGGTGGCGGTGTATGAGGTCATGAGGAGACTGAGGATGGGGTACTAGGGGGCTGGGTGGTGGTGTATGAGGTGCTGATGAGAATGAGAATGGGGTACTGGGTGGGCTGGGTGGTAATGTATGAGGTGAGGAGGAGACTGAGGATAGGGTACTGGGGGGCTGAGTGGTGGTGTATCAGGAGACTGAGGATGGGGTACAGGGGGGGGGGGGGGGCTGGGAGGTGGTGTATGAGGTGATGAGGAGACTGAGGATGGGGTATGGGGGGGCTGGGAGGTGGTGTATGAGGCTCTTCTACATATTAAAAACTCAGCTCTGCTACATATGACATACTCAGCTCTTCTACATATGACACACTCAGCTCTTCTACATATGACACACTCAGCTCTTCTACATGTGACACACTCAGCTCTTTTACATATGACACACTCAGCTCTGCTACATATGACACACTCAGCTCTGCTACATATGACACACTCGGCTCTTCTACATATGACACACTCAGCTCTTCTACATATGACACACTCAGCTCTTCTACATATGACACCATCAGCTCTTCTACATATGACACACTCAGCTCTGCTACATATGACACCCTCAGCTCTTCTACATACGACACACTCAGCTCTGCTACATATGACACACTCATCTCTGCTACATACGACACACTCAGCTCTTCTACATACGACACACTCAGCTCTGCTACATACGACACACTCAGCTCTGCTACATATGACAAACCCGGCTCTTCTACATTTGACACACTCATCTCTTCTACATATGACACACTCAGCTCTTCTACATATGACACACTCTGCTCTGCTACATACGACACACTCAGCTCTTCTACATATGACACACTCTGCTCTGCTACATATGACACACTCAACTCTTCTACATATGACACACTCAGCTCTGCTACATACGACACACTCAGCTCAGCTACATATGACACACTCGGCTCTTCTACATATGACACACTCAGCTCTTCTACATATGACACACTCAGCACTACTACATATGACACACTCAGCTCTTCTACATTAGACACCCTCAGCTCTTCTACATATGACACCCTCAGCTCTTCTACATATGATACAGTCAGCTCTTCTACATGTGACACACTCAGCTCTGCTACATATGACGCACTCAGCTCTTCTACATGTGACACACTCAGCATTACTACATATGACACACTCAGCACTACTACATATGACACCGTCAGCTCTTCTACATATGACACAGTCAGCTCTTCTACATGACACACTCAGCACTACTACATATGACACACTCAGCTCTTCTACATATGACACACTCAGCTCTTCTACATATGACACCCTCAGCTCTTCTACATATGACACCCTCTGCTCTTCTACATATGACACATTCAGCTCTTCTACATATGACACACTCAGCTCTTCTACATATGACACACTCTGCTCTGCTACATACAAAACACTCAGCTCTTCTACATATGACACACTCTGCTCTGCTACATATGATACACTCAACTCTTCTACATATGACACACTCAGCTCTGCTACATACGACACACTCAGCTCAGCTACATATGACACACTCAGCTCTTCTACATATGACACCCTCAGCTCTTCTACATATGACACACTCGGCTCTTCTACATATGACACAGTCAGCTCTTCTACATATGACACACTCAGCTCTTCTACATATGACACACTCAGCACTGCTACATATGACACACTCAGCTCTTCTACATATGACACACTCAGCTCTTCTACATACGACACCCTCAGCTCTGCTACGTGCGACACACTTAGCTCTACTACATATGACACACTCAGCACTGCTACATATGACACACTCAGCTCTTCTACATATGACACCCTCAGCTCTACTACATATGACACACTCAGCTCTTCTACATATGACACCCTCAGCTCTTCTACATATGACACACTCAGCTCTTCTACATATGACACCCTCAGCTCTTCTACATGTGAAACCCTCAGCTCTTCTACGCATGATACAGTCAGCTCTTCTACATATGACACACTCAGCTCTTCTATATACGACACCCTCAGCTCTGCTACGTACGACACACTTAGCTCTACTACATATGACACACTCAGCACTGCTACATATGACACACTCAGCTCTTCTACATATGACACCCTCAGCTCTTCTACATATGACACACTCAGCTCTTCTACATATGACACCCTCAGCTCTTCTACATATGACACACTCAGCTTTTCTACATATGACACACTCAGCACTACTACATATGACACACTCAGCTCTTCTACATATGACACACTCAGCTCTTCTACATACGACACCCTCAGCTCTGCTACGTGCGACACACTTAGCTCTACTACATATGACACACTCAGCACTGCTACATATGACACACTCAGCTCTTCTACATATGACACCCTCAGCTCTACTACATATGACACACTCAGCTCTTCTACATATGACACCCTCAGCTCTTCTACATATGACACACTCAGCTCTTCTACATATGACACCCTCAGCTCTTCTACATGTGAAACCCTCAGCTCTTCTACGCATGATACAGTCAGCTCTTCTACATATGACACACTCAGCTCTTCTATATACGACACCCTCAGCTCTGCTACGTACGACACACTTAGCTCTACTACATATGACACACTCAGCACTGCTACATATGACACACTCAGCTCTTCTACATATGACACCCTCAGCTCTACTACATATGACACACTCAGCTCTTCTACATATGACACAGTCAGCTCTTCTACATATGACACACTCAGCTCTGCTACATATGACACAGTCAGCTCTTCTACATATGACACACTCAGCACTACTACATATGACACACTCAGCTCTTCTACATATGACACACTCAGCTCTTCTATATACGACACCCTCAGCTCTGCTACGTACGACACACTTAGCTCTACTACATATGACACACTCAGCACTGCTACATATGACACACTCAGCTCTTCTACATATGACACCCTCAGCTCTACTACATATGACACACTCAGCTCTTCTACATATGACACCCTCAGCTCTTCTACATATGACACACTCAGCTCTTCTACATATGACACACTCGGCTCTTCTACATATGACACAGTCAGCTCTTCTACATATGACACACTCAGCTCTTCTACATATGACACACTCAGCACTACTACATATGACACCCTCAGCTCTTCTACATATGACACAGTCAGCTCTTCTACATATGACACACTCAGCTCTGCTACATATGACACAGTCAGCTCTTCTACATATGACACACTCAGCACTACTACATATGACACACTCAGCTCTTCTACATATGACACACTCAGCTCTTCTATATACGACACCCTCAGCTCTGCTACGTACGACACACTTAGCTCTACTACATATGACACACTCAGCACTGCTACATATGACACACTCAGCTCTTCTACATATGACACCCTCAGCTCTACTACATATGACACACTCAGCTCTTCTGCATATGACACCCTCAGCTCTTCTACATATGACACACTCAGCTCTTCTACATATGACACCCTCAGCTCTTCTACATGTGAAACCCTCAGCTCTTCTACGCATGATACAGTCAGCTCTTCTACATATGACACACTCAGCACTGCTACATATGACACACTCAGCTCTTCTACATATGACACACTCAGCTCTGCTACATACGACACACTCAGCTCTGCTACATATGACACACTCAGCTCTTCTACATATGACACACTCGGCTCTTCTACATATGACACAGTCAGCTCTTCTACATATGACACACTCAGCTCTTCTACATATGACACACTCAGCACTACTACATATGACACCCTCAGCTCTTCTACATATGACACACTCAGCACTACTACATATGACACCCTCAGCTCTTCTACATATGACACAGTCAGCTCTTCTACATATGACACACTCAGCTCTTCTACATATGACACACTCAGCTCTGCTACATACGACACACTCAGCTCTGCTACATATGACACACTCAGCTCTTCTACATATGACACACTCGGCTCTTCTACATATGACACAGTCAGCTCTTCTACATATGACACACTCGGCTCTTCTACATATGACACAGTCAGCTCTTCTACATATGACACACTCAGCTCTTCTACATATGACACACTCAGCACTACTACATATGACACCCTCAGCTCTTCTACATATGACACAGTCAGCTCTTCTACATAGGACACACTCAGCACTACTACATATGACACACTCAGCTCTTCTACATATGACACACTCAGCTCTTCTACATATGACACCATCAGCTCTTGTACATATGACACCCTCTGCTCTTCTACATATGACACAGTCAGCTCTTCTACATATGACACACTCGGCTCTTCTACATATGACACACTCTGCTCTGCTACATACAAAACACTCAGCTCTTCTACATATGACACACTCTGCTCTACTACATATGACACACTCAACTCTTCTACATATGACACACTCAGCTCTGCTACATACGACACACTCAGCTCAGCTACATATGACACTCTCAGCTCTTCTACATATGACACCCTCAGCTCTTCTACATTTGACACACTCGGCTCTTCTACATATGACACAGTCAGCTCTTCCTCATATGACACACTCAGCACTACTACATATGACACACTCAGCTCTTCTACATATGACACACTCAGCTCTTCTACATACGACACCCTCAGCTCTGCTACGTACGACACACTTAGCTCTACTACATATGACACACTCAGCACTGCTACATATGACACACTCAGCTCTTCTACATATGACACCCTCAGCTCTACTACATATGACACACTCTGCTCTTCTACATATGACACACTCAGCTCTTCTACATATGACACCCTCAGCTCTACTACATATGACACACTCAGCTCTTCTACATATAACACACTCAGCTCTGCTACATATGACACAGTCAGCTCTTCTACATATGACACACTCAGCTCTTCTACATATGACACACTCGGCTCTTCTACATATGACACACTCAGCTCTTCTACATATGACACACTCAGCTCTGCTACATATGACACACTCAGCACTACTACATATGGCACACTCAGCACTACTACATATGACACACTCAGCACTACTACATATGACACACTCAGCTCTTCTACATATGACACACTCAGCTCTTCTACATATGACACACTCAGCTCTGCTACATATGACTAGTGTTGAGCGGCATAGGCCATATTCGAATTCGCGAATATTCGCGAATATATGGTCGAATATTCGTCATATATTCGCGAATATTCGCATATTCGTTATCTCCGTTTCATTCTCGCATATACGAAAATTAGCATATGCGAAAATTAGCATATACGAAAATTAGCATATGCTAATTTTCGTATATGCGAATTTTCGCACGCCAGTCTCACACACAGTAGTATTAGAGCCTTCTTTACACCACACAAGCTGGAAGCAGAGAGGGATGATCACTGTGATGTGTACTGTGAAAAAAATAAATAAATAAAAAAAAGAATATTCGTAATTACGAATATATAGCGCTATATTCGCGAAATTCGCGAATTCGCGAATATGCGATATTCGCGAATAATATTCGAATTGCGAATATTCGCGAGCAACACTACATATGACACACTCAGCTCTGGTACATATTACACACTCAGCTCTGCTGCACCCAACTCAGGCTGGGTCCACACTACGTTTTGTCCCATACGGGAGCGCATACGGCAGGAGGGAGCTAAAACCTCGCGCTCCCGTATGTGACCGTATGCGCTCCCGTATGTCATTCACTTCAATGAGCCGACCGGAGTGAAACGTTCGGTCCGGTCGGCTCATTTTTGCGCCGTATGCGCTTTTACAACCGGACCTAAAACCGTGGTTGACCACGGTTTTAGGTCCGGTTGTAAAAGCGCATACGGCGCAAAAATGAGCCGACCGGACCGAACGTTTCACTCCGGTCGGCTCATTGAAGTGAATGACATACGGGAGCGCATACGGTCACATACGGGAGCGCAAGGTTTTAGCTCCCTCCTGCCGTATGCGCTCCCGTATGGGACAAAACGTAGTGTGGACCCAGCCTCAATCAGTTTTAGTGCTATGACATGTTATGTTCTTGACACCGCAAAAAACTCCTGATTTTATTACATAGTGGCCTCTGCGGGGGAAATGTAGTATTACATGGCGGCCATCTATCTATCTATCCATCTATCTATCCATCCATCTATCTATCTATCTATCTATCTATCTATCTATCTATCTATCTATCTATCCATCTATCCATCCATCCATCTATCTATCTATCTATCTATCCATCTATCTATCTCTCTCTCTCTCATATCTATCTATCTATCTATCTATATCTATCTATCTATCTATCTATCTATCCCATATCTATTTATCTATCTCATATCTGTCTATCTCAAATCTATCGATTAGTGTTGCTCGCGAATATTCGCAATGCAAATTTTATTAGCGAATATCGCATATTCGCGAATTCGTGAATATTCGCAAATATAGCACTATATATTCGTAATGACGAATATTCATTTATTTTTTTTTTTACTTAATTTTTTTTTTCCCAGTACACATCACAGTGATCATCCCTCTCTGCTTCCAGCTTGTGTGGTGTAAAGAAGGCTCTAATACTACTGTGTGAGACCGGTGTGTGAATGTTCGCATATGCGAAAATTAGCATATGCTTATTTTCGTATATGCGAATTTTCGGTTATGCCAATTAAGGTGTATGCTAATATTCGCATATGCTAATTTTCGCATGCACAAAGTTTTGCATATGCGAAAATAATTCGGAGAATATTATGAATATGTGCATAATCGCGAATATATGACGAATATTCGTCCATATATTCGAGAATATTCGCAAATTCGAATATGGCCTATGCCGCTCAACACTACTCATAGGCAGAATGTAATATTTGTGCTGCTCCATACTTACAAAGCTCACATTCAGATTCCTCACTCACCCAAGTCAGGTCCAATTTGTTATCAAAGAAAGACAAAACCTGAAAACCTAAGGGAAATGCCATGACTGGGTTTGGAGGGGCTGGGGCTAGTGTTTAGGGGAAAAGGGGTAAGTAAGTGTTAGTCAGATGGGAAGAGTAGTAGGGCTATAAATAGTGTGATACAAGATGGGTTTTTGGCCATATTACAAAGGTTATTAGTAAAATCATGGCCCATACTAAATGTGAAAAAAATAAAAAACAGAAGGGGAAATTTCAGTGTTGGTGGAAAACAAAAAAACACAGGATTGGGTAGGTGGGTGGTTGTGATTGGCTGGGAAATTGAGGGAATGGTTAGTCATGGTAGTGTTCATAGTCGGAGCCCTTGGAGTTGGTGATAATTGAGGCTTTGGTGATTTGGGGAGGAATCCAGTAAGGATCCCTGTTGCGGACAAAAATAATAAAATAATGGGAGTCTAGTGGTAGCCTGCAGATTATTGGACTATGGCCCATGATTTTGTTCTGAGCCAACAATGATTGGTCAGAAGTAAATTGCAGTGGTGGTGGGTGGATTATCCCCAGATTGGGGTCTTCAAGGACTTCCCTTGTCAGGTGATTATAAATTCTCTGGAATTATTATTATTATTATTATTATTATTATTATTAATAGTGTTGCTTGCGAATATTCACAATGCTAAATTTATTCACGAATATTGCATATTCGTGAATTTGCGAATATTCGCGAATATAGTACAATATATTCGCAATTACAAATATTTGTTTTATTTATTTATTTTTCATAGTACAAATCACAGTGATCATCCCTCTCTGCTTCCAGCTTGTGTGGTGTAAAGAAGGTTCTAATACTACTGTGTGAGACCGGTGTGCGCATTTTCGCATATGCAATGTTTTTATATGCTAATTTTCGCATATGCAAAATAAAACGCGAATATTACGAATATGCAAATTTAGCGAATATATGATGAATATTATTATATACTCGCACAATATCGCAAATTCGAATATGGCCTATGCCGCTCAACACTAATTATTAATAATAAATGTGCCAATGTGGTAATTGTGAGGCATCACGATTGGTCAGGAATTAGAGGATAAGGTATGTGTCACGCCGAGCGCTCCGGGTCCCGCCGCTTCCCCAGAGCGCTCGCGGCGTGCCCGTGTATGCAGCGCTCAGGTCGGCACCGCTGACCACGAGCGCTGCTTCCATGTCTCCGGTGGGGACGCGATCTGAGGTACGGGACGTGCCCCACCTGCCCCGTCCTCCTGTTCAGTCCCTGCACGCGCGGCCCCGCTCTCTAGAGCGTGCGCGCACCGGGTCTCTCAGATTTAAAGGGCTAGTGCACCATTAACTGGTGCCTGGCCCAATTAGTCCCAAGCGCTTCCTACACTATATAAACCCACTTCCCCTTCCTGTCCTTGCCGGATCTTGTAGCCTAGTGCCCTGTGAAAGCGTTTCTGTGTGTTCCATTGCCAGTGTACCCAGACCCTTGCCGTTGCCCCTGACTACGAACCGTTGCTGCCTGTCCAGACCTTCTGCTACGTCCGACCTTGCTCTTGCCTTGTCCTTGTGTACCGCGCCTGTCTCAGCTGTCAGTGAGGTTGAGTCACTATCGGGTGAAACGACCTGGGGGTTACCTGCCGCTGCAAGTCCATCCCGCTTTGCGGCAGGCTCTGGTGAAAACCAGTAACCCCTTAGACTCCTTTCCCCTGGTACGGCCAACGCCATAACCTCACTGGCTCAGAGAATCCACCACCCCTGTCCTCCCTGCATACCAGTCCGGATCCTGACAGTATGTTATGTGCTGTTCATTTAATATAATAGCTACTGTGGCCAATTTAAGGCCAGGTATCTTATTTAGGGGCTAGATGAGTCAGCAAGTTGCATCCGAGCAGCAAGTTGACAATACCATACTAAAGTGTTATTTGCTAAAAGCCAAGTAACAATATGGTGTCCAACCAGTGCATATTATGAAATGAATAGTGTTGAGCGGCATAGGCCATATTCGAATTCGCGAATATTCGCGAATATATGGACGAATATTCGTCATATATTCGCGAATATTCGCATATTCGTTATATTCTCGTTTTATTTCGCATATGCGAACATTCGCATATGTGAAAATTAACATATGTGAATATTAGCATATACAAAATTAGCACACGCGAAAGCATATGATAATTTTCGCATATGCGAATTGTCGCGCGCCAGTCTCACACAGTAGTATTAGAGCCTTCTTTACACCACACAAGCTGGAAGCAGAGAGGGATGATCACTGTGATGTGTACTGTGGAAAAAAAAACAATAAATAAACGAATATTCGTAATTACGAATATATAGCGCTATATTCGCAAAATTCGCGAATTCGCGAATATGCGATATTCGCGAATAATATTCGAATTGCGAATATTCGCGAGCAACACTACTTTCCTATATATCTATCTATTTATCCATCTATCTCTCTCAATCTATCTATCTATCTATCTCTCTCATCTATCTATCTCATATCTATCTATCTCATATCTATCTATCTCTCTCATCTATCTCATATCTATCTATTTATCCATCTATCTCTCTCAATCTATCTATTTATCTCTCTCATCTATCTATCTCATATCTATCTCTCTCATATCTATCTCTCTCATATATATATATATATATATATATATATATATATATATATATATATACACACACACACACAAGAATGATCCGAGTCCTATGGAGACTTCTCTTTGTTGTACAGTATTATAGGCATTAGAGAGTTTCTCTTTACCTGGAGGTTCGGCTTCCTCAGGGGACAACTTCAAAAAGCAAATCTTGGCTGGAATTCTGAACATGGGCGACTCGTTCTCGAACAAGTTCATGTGTGCGACGTGCGCATAGTGTCCGGCGCGGTGACTCTAATAATACAGGATAACAATAAAATTGGCGGTCTGCAGTCATTGCCCCCCTGCACATTATACAGGACCCATATACATGGTAACAGCTTCTACAAATTAAAGAGGCCCTCTGAGAATGTTATCATATTTAGTGCAGCAGGGGTTATTATTAGAGAATAATGTAGAGGTTCTTGTGTATGCCTTGGGCTTACTTGTTTTAGCTGATGTGGCAGGTGTGGGGGTTTTCAGCCATACTGATTGTAATTCCATCACTGAAATGATTTACTAATGCTGCCTTAATTTCCCATGAATCCTCTGGCTTTGCAGAGAGAGGGTGTGGAGTCTGATCACCTGCACCTGGTCATCTAATTAGGCTGCTGCTGGAGGTCTCCCAGGGGAACTTATTAGACCCATAATTGAGTTGTGTCAGTTAACATTAGGTGCAGATTTGATGCATTTTCTTATTCTATGTGCGTTTTTAAGAGAAATATTGTAATGAGGAGAAAGTGATGTTATGTATAATCACAACTTAGGCATTTTCTGAAGAGTCAAAATATTTGCACAATTATGGTAAATATGGTTAGTACCAACCGGATAAAAAATGGCAAACATGTAATCTGTTAATACAGGCTCAGGTGAGATGTATAACTAATGATCCCATAGAGATGGCAGCAGTATACCGATAGAGCTGAAGGAGATGATATTACTGCTATACGTCCTGATCCCATAGAGATAGCAGCAGTATACAGATAGAGCTGAAGGAGATGGTATTGCTGCTAAACGTCCTGATCCCATAGAGATAGCAGCAGTATACAGATAGAGCTGGAGGGGAGGTGTATAACTGCTATGTATCCTGATCCCATAGAGATAGCAGCAGTATACAGATAGAACTGGAGGGGAGGTGTATAACTACTATATATCCTGATCCCATAGAGATAGCAGCAGTATACAGATAGAGCTGAAGGAGATGGTATTACTGCTATATGTCCTGATCCCATAGAGATAGCAGCAGTATACAGATAAAACTGGAGGGGGGGGCGTACAACTACTATATATCCTGATGACATAGAGATAGCAGCAGTATACAGATAGAGCTGAAGGAGATGGTATTACTGCTATACGTCCTGATCCCATAGAGATAGCAGCAGTATACAGATAGAGCTGGAGGGGAGGTGTATAACTGCTATGTATCCTGATCCCATAGAGATGGCAGCAGTATACAGATAAAACTGGAGGGGGGGGGTGTATAACTACTATATATCCTGATGACATAGATATAGCAGCAGTATACAGATAGAGTTTGAAGGGATGGTATAACTGCTATATATCCTGATCCCATAGCGATAGCAGCAGTATACAGATAGAGCTAAAGGGGAGGGAACTGATCGGTGATGAGTCAGACTGGTGATCACATGACCCAGTTAGCATAATGAAACATATAGATGCAGCTGGAATATAACAGATGGAGTTGAGTGTTCACGTTACGGGCAAAAAAACTGCAAAAAACAAAACAATAACAACCCATAACGGTTATATACGGTTATATATTTATCATTAATATGTATCCCCTCATCTATTACATGGGATCTCGGGGGATATATACTCCTGTCACTCCAGAGCTGCATTCAGAATTCTGCCCACTATCTCAACAGGACCTTGAACATCATAGTGAGTGCAGCTTTGGATGTGAATGGAGTAGAGGTCCAATCGTGTGCAGTTCAGGTGTATGTGCGGTGCGAACACTTACTACGGGGTTGGTGCCTCGGTAAATGAAGGTGTCTGATGTGAGATGAATGGTCCCTGCCGCCCCCTCTGGAGAAGTAATGGACTGTTCCACGTGTTAGCTCTGCCAAGATCGGCAAAAATGACAGAAGTAAAGCGACACGTCGTGCTCCCGGAGCTGCGTGCGTCATGTGACCGAGCAGAGTAATAAGGTTTATTCACCTGGATCCTACTCCTCATCCCGCTGCCAGACATCTCTATACAGATGGTACCGGGGAGCGACTGAGGTTTGGTGCCCAGGTTGATGGACAATGGGTACATGATGTCTGTGGTGGAGAACATTACCGTCACCCTGTGATCCGTAACTCATAAAATAGAAATTGTGGGTGTTTATTTATTTATTTTATTTTTATTTATTTTATTTATTTAATTAATTAATTAATATTTTTATTTATTTATTTATTTATTTATTATATTATTTCACAGCCTGAAGTTGTCTTAAAGGAGTATTCCAGGGAAAAAAAATAATTAAATATCAATTGGCTCCAGAAAGTTAAACAGATTTGTAAATTACTTCTATTAAAAAAAATTGTAATCCTTCCAGTAGTTATCAGCTGTTGAAGTTGACTTGTTCTTTTCTTTCTGACAACAGTGCTCTATGCTGACACCTCTGCTTGTCTCAGGAACTGTCCGAAGCATTAGAGGTTTGCTATGGGGATTTGATCCTACTTTGGACAGTGCCTGAGGTGCCAGCACTATTGTCAGAAGGAAAAGAACAACTCAACTTCAGCAGCTCATAACTACTGGAAGGATCAACATTTTTTAATAGAAGTCATTTACAAATCTGTTTAACAAAAAATATTTAAAAAAATAAAAGTTTTTTTTTTTTTCCTGGAATACTCCTTTAACTGTTTTTACTGCTGTCTATGGGGAGATGCAGCTGCACCTTCTGAACACTATAGACACAACACTGACATCTAGTGGTGAGACTGAAAACTGCACTTTACCCTGCAAGATGCAATGTCGGTAGAAGGGAAGTACAAGACGTATATGTCCGGTGTATGGTTATGATGGGTGCCCCCTAGTGGCATCTATCATACAAAGGGTCCAAAAGTAAAAGGACATATACTGTGCGGTACACTTTGTTTTGCCTCATCCAGCTCAATGGAATAGCACAGGGCTCTCAGTTATTGTATCCAGCAGAGCCCCCTGCATATGTCCCCGGCAGGTACACACACCAACCATATACCAAATGCCACAAATAATGATACAATAGTATCACTGATACAAAAAGCTTTTCTTCAAAAAAGTGAGGTTTTCCATTTGACCAGTAGATGCCAGTGTTGTACCAATAGGTGCAAGTGCAGTTTCTAGTAAGTTTTCTGCTTCCTTACTATCCTTGCTTAATTTACAATGACACTGCTTATTACTGCTCTATAATGTCCTCCATGCTGCTGCTACTTCTAAGTGTATGTAAGAGAGAGAGGTAGGGGAGCAAAATCTTCATTGGCTAATGGAGCCTTATAGATATATTGAGGGTGTGCCCCAGAAGCCTGGGAGGTACACACACCAAGCATATACCAAATGCCACAAATAATGATACAATAGCTGGGAGTTGTAGTTTTTCAAAAGCTGGATGTATCTTGGTTGAGAAATATTGGTCTAATCAGCCCCCCGGGGTGACCTTTAGCACCAGCATTCTAATTAGATGACTAGGTGCAGTGATCAGACTTCACACCTATCTGCAAAGCCAGACGATTCATGGGAAATGTAGGCAGCATTAGAAAATCATTTCAGTAATGGAGTATGAGTCAGTATGGCTGAAAACACCTATGCCTGCCATGTCAGCTAAAACAGGTAAGCACAAGGTATACACAAAAACCTTCCCAACGTCTTATTGCTCTAACATAAACGCAGATCGACTTCTTACATTAACAGCAAATAAACAAATATGTTAATAAATAATTTGCACATCATTTTAAAGAGAAGAAATCCTAGACCGGGGCCCAGCTCTGACTCACAGAGAAAACAAAAATAAGTCTAAAAACACATTTCAATCTATACGAAAACTTAATTTGTAACTAAATAAACCTGTCACTTGGGTGATAGGAATTGTCAATTATTTTGTTCCTTTACAAACTGAAGTTGTTACTTTATTTACTGCTGTCTATGGGGAGATGAAGCGGCACCTGCCACACACTACTGGTGCAACACTGACATCTGGTGGTTAGAAGGAAAATCACACAAAGAAAAGCTATTGTATCATTATTTGTGGCATTTGGTATATGCTTGGTGTGTGTGCCTGCCAGGCTCCTGGGGCACACCCTGGATATATCTATAAGGCTCCATTAGCCAATGGAGATTTTTCTCCCCTACCTCTCTCTCTTACATACACTTAGAAGTAGCAGCAGCATGGAGGACATTATAGAGCAGTAATAAGCAGTGTCAATGTAAATTAAGCAATGATAGTAAGGAAGCAGAAAACCTACTAGAAACTGCCCCTACCACACACTATTGGTACAACATTGGCATCTAGTGGTCAAATGGAAAACCTCTCTCCTTTGAAGAAAAGCTTTTTGTATCAGTGATACTATTGTATCATTATTTGTTGCATTTGGTATATGCTTGGTGTGTGTACCTCCCAGGCTCCTGGGGCACACCCTCAATATGTCTATAAGACTATTAGCCAATGGAGATTTTGCTCCCCTACCTTTCTCTCTTACATACACTTAGAAATAGCAGCAGCATTGAGGACATTATAGAACAGTAATAAGCAGTGTCACTATAAATTAAGCAATGATAGTAAGGAAGCAGAAAACTTACTAGAAACTGCAACTGCCACACACTATTGGTACAACACTGGCATCTAGTGGTCAAATGGAAAACCTCTCTCCTTTGAAGAAAAGCTTTTTGTATCAGTGATACTTTTGTATCATTATTTGTGGCATTTGGTATATGCTTAGTGTGTGTACCTGCCAGGCTCCTGGGGCACACCCTCAATATGTCTATAAGACTATTAGCCAATGGAGATTTTGCTCCCGTCCCTTTCTCTCTTACATACACTTAAAAGTAGCAGCAGCATGGACATTATAGAGCAGTGCTAAGCAGTGTCATTGTAAATTCACCAATGGTAGTGAGGAAGCAGAACACTTACTAGAAGCTGCATCAACCTCTGTGTGTGTGTCAATTTCTCTATCTGCAGCTGTTCCCTCTCCCCCCCCCCTTCCTTTACCATAGACATCTATTGGTCGCAGCTGTAACCTGATCCCTCAGTAAGTTGGTAATCATTCTTCAGCTACCTCATTTAATCAGTGAATTAAGAGTAGAAGAGAAGAGAACAAGGACTTTTTATACTCGTCACTTGCACAATTGATTTATACTGAAACTAAAATAGCTTTAAACGTAATAATGGAAAAAAAATAGTTTGATATGCAAATTGAACAAAAACAATTCAAAACCCTCATTTATACATTGTGCGCCTTATTTCATACAAAAATAATCTAACATTTTTAGTTTCCTGTTAATACTGTTGTGTTGGGGGATTATTTTTTGGGGTACATAATACTTCAAGACTGAAAAAGTGTCCAATTAAAAAAAAAAAAAATCCAAAAAATGTTTATGAAAATATAAATTAACTACTTATATAATACAAATACTGCCCCCTTTCCTATAAATAATAATAATACTAATAATAACAAATAAATAAAAATTATATATATATATATATATATATATATATATATATATATATATATATATTTTTTTTTTTTTTACGGTAAAATAAAAAATGTCTTTACAAAACACAGTAGGTCCTGCAGACCCTTATGTGGCTCTGTAGATCTGTAGATGGAATAATAGGAAAACATGAAAATGCAACAAATAAATAAATAAATAAAAAATATCCTGGGTCATTAAGGGATTAAGAAGGTTTATTGTTTTTACAGAACATTTTGCAGCAGATCGTAGGATTTTGGAATAATGTTTTTTTTTTTTTTTTTTTCTTACCTCTGGGAGATCCTGGGCCGCTGGAGAATGTTGAGTATGAGGAGGGGGCATTGCTGCAGCTGTCACTGCCCTCTGGTGGATAAGAGAGGGAATTGCAGTTAAAACTTTTTTTTTAGAAGTTCCATAAGTGACGTCAGCAAAAGATCTGAAAAGTAACGTAGTATGACAATATTTCCCAATCAATGTGCCTCCAGCTGTTGCAAAACTACAACTCCCAGAGCTCGAAGGGCTGGGCTATTTATGCAACTGCCATTAATGTCAATTGGAGTTGCACAAAGTGCATAATTCGCCCGCTTCGGCTGTTTTTGGTTTCCTGCCCACCTTTAGCTGCTGCAAAAAGGCCAGAGGGGGCAATAAAGCCATAAGGGGGGGGGGTATATATACATAGTATATGGCAGTGTTATTTATATCGAGGCAGATTACCAGATTTTTGCCGGCATTGTCCATCCTTTAGAAAAAAATAAATAAATATATATTTATTACCTCCGCCTTCATTCCGGTGCTGATCCCCCGTTTCCCCGTATACTCAGGAATAACAAGGCTGTTAATTTGCTGAACAGGAGGGAGAACTCTGGATCAGCGTGGAAATGACGGCAGATATAAATTTAAGTGTACAGAATATGGCGGTATTATTTATGTGTACAGAATATGGCGGTATTATTTATGTGTACAGAATATGGGGGTATTATTTATGTGTATAGTATATGGCAGTATTATTTATGTGTACAGTATACAGTGTTATTATTTATATGTACAGTATACAGTGGTATTATTTATGTGTAGAATATCTGGCGGTGGTATTTATGTGTACAGTATACGGTGGTATTATTTATGTGTACAGTATACAATGGCATTATTTATGTGTACAGTATACAGTGGTATTATTTATGTGTATAGTATATGGCAGTATTATTTATGTGTACAGTATACAGAGTTATTATTTATATGTACAGTATACAGTGGTAATATTTATGTGTAAAGTATATGGCGGCATTATTTATGTGTACAGTATATGGCAGTATTATTTATGTGTACAGTATACAGTGTTATTATTTATCTGTACAGTATACAGTGGTATTATTTATGTGTAGAATATCTGGCAGTGGTATTTATGTGCACAGTATACGGTGGTATTATTTATGTGTACAGTATACAATGGCATTATTTATGTGTACAGTATATGGGGGTATTGTTTATGTGTACAGTATATGGCTGTGTTATTTACATGTACAGTATACAGTGGTATTATTTTTGTGTACAGTATACACTGGTATTATTTATGTGTATAGTATATTGTGGTATTATTTATGCGTACAGTATACAATGGTATTATTTATGTGTATAGTATACGTTGGTATTATTTATGTGTACAGTATATGGCGGTATTATTTATGTGTACATTATATGGTGGTGTTATTTATATGTACAGTACATGGTGGTATTGTTTATGTGTACAGTATACAGTGGTATTATTTATGTGTACAGTATATGGCGGTATTATTTATGTGTACAGCATATGGCGGTGTTATTTTTATGTACAGTACATGGTGGTATTATTTATGTGTACAGTATATGGCGGTGTTATTTATGTGTACAGTATATGGTGGTGTTATTTATATGTACAGTATATGGCGGTATTATTTATGTGTACAGCATATGGCAGTGTTATTTTTATGTACAGTACATGGTGGTATTATTTATGTGTACAGTATATGGCGGTGTTATTTATGTGTACAGTATATGGTGGTATTGTTTATGTATACAGTATATGGTGGTGTTATTTATATGTACAGTATACAGTGATATTATTTATTACTATATATGAAGGTGAAACAACCAATAAAATCTCAGGAATTATTTTATTCAGTCACAATCAATATTATTCAAGCCCCCTGAACAGATCCCCTCATGAGGCTCCATATACTTTTGTCCAGTGTTTCCCCGTCAGGCTGTCTCCAGCTATTACAAAACTACAACTCCCAGCATGCCCGAACAACCATAGGTTGTCCGAGCATGCTGGGAATTGTAGTTTTGCAACAGGCTCCGTAAGTCTATGGTGGTTAATCTACTCCGCTGATCTACATATTGTATCTAAGCTTTGTCTTCTTTGCTAATATGATTCCAATATTTACCTCCTCCTTATGTGTTTGACGGCGTCTTATCCCAGGAGTGTGCGCTGCAGATCAGCATACAAACAAGATGGTTGTCATGGTGATGGGAGCGGAGCCCTGCCTTAATACAATGGAGACCATCCTGCTGAACAATCAGGGAGCTGAGACTGCCAGAGGCACAGAAGGGCTGTGTGTGATACTGCTGAGCTGTGTATCTAAGCTTATGATGTGTGATACTGCTGAGCTGTGTATCTAAGCTAACGATGTGTGATACTGCTGAGCTGTGTATCTAAGCTTACGATGTGTGATACTGCTGAGTTGTGTATCTAAGCTTATGATGTGTGATACTGCTGAGCAGTGTATGTAAGCTTATGATGTGTGATACTGCTGAGCCGTGTATCTAAGCTTATGATGTGTGATACTGCTGAGCCGTGTATCTAAGCTTATGATGTGATACTGCTGAGCTGTGTATCTAATCTTATGATGTGTGATACTGCTGAGCTGTGTATCTAAGCTTACGATGTGTGATACTGCTGAGCTGTGTATCTAAGCTTATGATGTGTGATACTGCTGATCTGTGTATCTAAGCTTATGATGTGATACTGCTGATCTGTGTATCTAAGCTTATGATGTGATACTGCTGAGCTGTGTATCTAAGCTTATGATGTGATACTGCTGAGCTGTGTATCTAAGCTTATGATGTGATACTGCTGAGCTGTATATCTAAGCTTATGATGTGTGATACTGCTGAGCTGTGTATAAAAGCTTATGATGCGTGATACTGCTGAGCTGTGTATCTAAGCTTATGATGTGTGATACTGCTGAGCTGTGTATCTAAGCTTATGATGTGATACTGCTAATCTGTGTATCTAAGCTTATGATGTGATACTGCTGAGCTGTGTATCTAAGCTTATGATGTGTGATACTGCTGAGCTGTGTATCTAAGCTTATGATGTGATACTGCTGAGCTGTGTATCTAAGCTTATGATGTGTGATACTGCTGAGATGTGTATCTAAGCTTACGATGTGTGATACAGCTGAGCTGTGTATCTAAGCTTATGATTTGTAATACTGCTGAGCTGTGTATCTAAGCTTATGATGTGTGATACTGTTTGTTGAGCTGTGTATCTAAGTTTATGATGTGAGATATTGCTGAGTTGTGTATCTAAGCTTATGATCTGTGATACTGCTGAGCTGTGTATCTAAGCTTATGATGTGTGATACTGTCTGCTCAGCTGTGTATCTAAGTTTATGATGTGTGATACTGTCTGTTGAGCTGTGAATCTAAGTTTATGATGTAAGATATTGCTGAGCTGTGTATCTAACCTTATGATGTGTGATACTGTCTGCTGAGCTGTGAATCTAACCTTATGATGTGTGATAATATCTGCTGAGTTGATGTATCTAAGCCTATGATGTGCAATACTACCTGCTGAGCTGATTTATCTAAGCCTATTTTATGTTACTGAGCTGTGTATCTAAGCCTATGATGTGTAATACTGTAATGCGGACCGGAACAGCCCCCCATCCTACACACTCCCACAGACCCCCCCCCCCCCCCCCCCCCCCCCCCCCCATAAATAAATAAGCCCTACCCTGAAACTAAGCCCTAGTGTGTTTTTTGTGACTAAAATTAATATAAGACCCGGGCTTATTTTCTGAGAAACACGGTAGGTAGATAGATATGAGATAGATAGATATAGATATGAGATAGATAGATATGAGATAGATAGATAGATAGATAGATAGATAGATAGATAGATATGAGATAGATATATAGATATGAGATAGATAGAAATGAGATAAATAGATATAGATATGAGATAGATAGATACGAGATAGATAGATAGATATACATTAGTAGAAGTCCGCAGCACACAATCCGAATGAGTGAAAAAAAAGTGTAGTTTATTCCATAAACAGGTGAAAGTTACAGCGACGTTTCAACCAGCTCTCTCTGCTTGAGAAAGACCAGGAGAGCTGGTTGAACCGTCGCTGTAACTTTCACCTGTTTATGGAATAAAACTTCACTTTTTTTTCACTCATTCGGATTGTGTGCTGCGGACTTCTATTAATGTATATCACAGATAGGACCATTGACCAGGGTCCGGCTCTGCGTGCACCGCTACTTCCTTTTTTTGGGGTGCTGTTTCCCTTGGATTATAGATAGATAGATAGAAAAATCCAAGCTTGAGCAGCACCTCCGTATAAATATAGAGGGTTTCACATTTTCCCCTTATGTTTTGGTTTGCGTTCACACTATCTATTATTCACATAATATTTGCCCTTCTGCTTGCCTTGCCCTAAGATGGCGACAGTACTCCTCACCCCGTTTATCGGTTTGGCCGATAGTATCGACTGATATTCACAATTTTTGACATTGTTGTTATCGGCAATTACCTTGCCGATATGCCGATAATGTGGTTGGCATTACTATGGGGCACTGTGGGTGGCATTATTATGGGGCACTGTGGGTGGCATTATTATGGGGCACTGTGGTTGGCATTATTATGGGGCACTGTGGTTGGCATTATTATGGGGCACTGTGGGTGGCATTATTATGGGGCACTGTGGTTGGCATTATTATGGGGCACTGTGGGTGGCATTATTGTGGGGCACTGTGGTTGGCATTATTATGGGGCACTGTGGTTGGCATTATTATGGGGCACTGTGGTTGGCATTATTATGGGGCACTGTGGGTGGCATTATTATGGGGCACTGTGGTTGGCATTATTGTGGGGCACTGTGGTTGGCATTATTATGGGGCACTGTGGTTGGCATTATTATGGGGCACTGTGGTTGGCATTATTATGGGGCACTGTGGGTGGCATTATTATGGGGCACTGTGACTGGGATGTTATGGGGGTTGACCCTAATGTGAAGGTGCTAGAGCTGACACCTATGTGGTCTCTGTGGCTCGTACTGTAATGTGCTTTTAATGACCAGCTATGTAAGAAATATATATAAAATAAATACAACTGTCAGTGTCAGCAGTCATCATGTGTTCTATTCACTGAGGGCAGCCGCCTGCAGAGTTTCAGCACATGGGGCCCCCAGGGACACAGAGAGGCCAGCTGGGTCCTTGACTTTCTTTATCAAATATATAGTATATATTATTATATATTTTTTATTTATAATACACAGAAGCTATAGATGGCGGCCGCTGCGCACACAGGAAGAAAATAGAGGAATCAGCCGCATTCCTGCAGAGCTGTATATATTCCGCACTGATCAGGGATTGGCTGATGAAGTCACATGCTCTGTTCTGACCAATCCAAAGATACTTTCCCCTGTCAATCACAATTACCAATTAGAATATTTCTCTATAATTGAGCAGAGAACGTTCAAATTGCTCATTGAGATTGACAGTTTGGGGAAAGTATCTGTCTATTGGCCAGAACAGAACATGTGACTTCATCAGCCAATCCCCTTTCAGTGTTGGGCATTTAAAACTTCTGCTAGTGTTACAAATGTCATAATAGTATTGATTATACAATGGAATTATTTTTTTCTTTCTCCATGCTGGGAGTAGTGGTTCTACCTATAAAAAAAATAAAAAGAAATAAAGTGAAAAAGACACACATACAATTTTTTCCATTACTATGGTATATTTTTTTAATATATATATATATATATATATATATATATATATATATATATATATTTTTTTTTTTTTTTTTAATGGTACCCTAGGAAATTTTATTAAAAAGGGTATCTCCTTTACTTTTTTGGATTGCTCGGCTACTTTCACACTGTGAGTATTCATCCATTATTAACCCCTTCCCGACCTATGACATACCTGTACGTCATGGGTGGCAAGGTGTTCCCGACCCATGACATACAGGTACGTCATGAACATTACTGCCGCTACTCGCGGCATCCCGCAGCGCCCGTAAAGATCTTACCGTGCGACCACGGGGGGTTTCGTCCCCCACCCCCCCCCCAGCGATCGCTGCTATCAGCTGGTCAAATCTGACTAGCTGATAGCAGCGCGGTGTGTGAGTCCCGATCACGGGGATCGGGACACACACCGCTCTGCTAAGTGTCCCTGACCCGTCCCCCGGCATCACTTACCCGTCGGAGCGGTGTCCCGAGCGGTCCCGGCGGTCCCGGCGTCTTCCATGCGGTCCTGGCTGCGCTGCGTCCCGGAGGTGAGTTTCAAAACTCTGAGAGTTTCAAAACTGCAACTCCCAGCATGCCCAGACAGCCTTTGGCTTTCTGGGCATGCTGGGAGTTGTAGTTTTGCAACATCTGGAGGTCCACAGCTTGGAGACCACTGTATAATGGTCTCCAATCTGTGCTCTTCCAGATGTTGCAAAACTACAAATCTCAGCATGCTCAGTCTGTTGAGGCATGCTGGGAGTTGTAGTTCTGCAACATCTGGAAGAGCACAGATTGGAGACCATTATACAGTGGTCTCCAAGCTGTGGACCTCCAGATGTTGCAAAACTACAACTCCCAGCATGCCCAGACTGCCCAAGCATGCTGGAAGTTGTAGTTCGGCAACATCTGATCCTTCAGATATTGCCGAACTACAACTTCCAGCATGCCTGGGCAGTCTGGGCATGCTGGGAGTTGTAGTTTTGCAACAACTGGAGGCACACTAGTTGGGAAACATTGTCCATTTCCTACCTCAGTGCCTCCAGCTGTTGCAATTGTTGCAAAACTATAACTCCCAGCATGCACTGACAGACCATGCATGCTGGGAGTTGTAGTTTTGCAACAGCTGGAGGCACACTGGTTTGGAAACACTAAGTTTGGTTGCAAAACACTTGAAAGTTTATTACTTAACTTAGTGTTTCCAAACCAGTGTTCCTCCAGCTGTTGCAAAACTACAACTCCCAGCATGCACGGACAGCCAAAGGGCATGCTCGGAGTTTGCAACAGCTGGATGTTTGCCCCCTCCCCCCAATGTGAATGTACAGGGTACACTCACATGGGCGGAGGTTTACAGTGAGTGCTGCAAGTTTGAGATGGCGCAAATTTTGCGCTGCAGCTCAAACTTCCAGCGGCAAACTTGCTGTGAACCTCTGCACATGTGACTGTACCCTAAAAACACTACACTACACTAACACTAACCTAAAATAAAAAGTAAAAAAACACTACATATACACATACCCCTACACAGCCCCCCTCCCCCCAAAAAATGAAAAACGTCTGGTACGCTACTGTTTCCAAAACGGAGCCTCCAGCTGTTGCAAAATAATAACTCCCAGTATTGCCGGACAGCCATTGACTGTCCAGGCATGCTGAGAGTTTTGCAACAGCTGGAGGCACCCTGTTTGGGAATCACTGGCGTAGAATACCCCTATGTCCACCCCTATGCAAATCCCTAATTCAGGCCTCAAATGCGCATGGCGCTCTCTCACTTTGGAGCCCTGTCGTATTTCAGGGCAACAGTTTTGGGACACATATGGGGTATCGCCGTACTCGGGAGAAATTACCTTACAAATTTTGGGGGGCTTTTTCTTCTTTAACCCCTTATGAAAAGGTGAAGTTGGGGTCTACACCAGCATGTTAGTGTAAAAAAAAAATTTTTTTTTACACTGACATGCTGGTGTTGCCCTATACTTTTCATTTTCACAAGAGGTAAAAGGGAAAAGAGACCCTCTAAATTTGTAATGCAATTTCTCCCGAGTACGGAGATACTCCATATGTGGGCACAAAGTGCTCTGGGGGCGCACAACAAGGCCCAGAAGGGAGAGTGCACCATGTACATTTGAGGCGATTTGCACAGGGGTGGCTGATTGTTACAGCAGTTCTGACAAACGCAAAACAATAAATATCCATATGTGACCCCATTTTGGAAACTACACCCCTCACGGAATGTAATAAGGGGTGCAGTGAGCATTTACACCCCACTGGTGTATGACAGATTTTTGGAACAGTGGTCTGTGAAAATGAAAAATAAAATTTTTGATTTGCACAGTCCACTGTTTCAAATATCTGTCAAACGCCAGTGGGGTGTAAATGCTCACTGCACCCCTTATTAAATTCCATGAGGGGTATAGTTTCCAAAATGGGGTCACATGTGGGGGGGTCCACTGTTCTGGCACCATAGGGGCTTCCTAAATGGGACATGCCCCCCAAAAACCCTTTCAGAAAAACTCACTCTCCAAAATCCCATTGTCGCTCCTTCCCTTCTGAGCCCTCTACTGCGCCCGCCGAACACTTTACATACGCATATGAGGTATTGCCTTACTCGAGAGAAATTGGGTTACCAATTTTAGGGTGATTTCTCTCCTTTTACCCCTTGTAAAAATTCAAAAATTGGGTCTACAAGAAAATGCAAGTGTAAAAAATGAAGATTTAGAATTTTCTCCTTCACTTTGCTGCTATTCCTGTGAAACACCTAAAGGGTTAAAACACTTACTGAATGTCATTTTGAATACTTTCGGGGGTGCAGTTTTTATAATGGGGTCATTTATGGGGTATTTCTAATAAGAAGACCCTTAAAATCCACTTCCAACCTGAACTGGGCCCTGAAAAATTACGATTTTGAAAATCTTGAGAAAAATTGGAAAATTGCTGCGGAACTTTGAAGCCTCTGGTGCCCTCCAAAAGTAAAAACATGTCAATTTTTTTATGCAAACACAAAATAGACATATTTTATATGTGAATCAATATGTAATGTATTTGGAATACCCATTTTCCTTTCAAGCAGAGACTTTCAAAGTTAGAAAAATGCAAAATTTTCTAAATTTTCATGATTTTTTTAGATTTTTTACCAAGAAAGGATACAAATATCAGTGAAATTTTACCGATAACATAAAGTAGAATATGTCACGAAAAAACAATCTCGGAATCAGAATGAAAGGTAAAAGCATTCCAGAATTATTAATGTTTAAAGTGACAGTGGTCAGATTTTCTAAAAATGCCCAGGTCATGAAGGTGAAAATGGGCTGGATCATGAAGGGGTTAAAGGGGTATTCTAGTTTTTTTTTCTTCTTTAATGAACTGGTGCCAGCAAGTTAAACAGATTTGTAAATTACTTATATTACAAAATCTGTATCCTTCCTGTTCTTTTTAGCAGCTGTATGCTACAGAGAAAATTCTGTTCTTTCTGAATTTTTTTTTTTTTTGTCTTGTCCACAGTGCTCTCTGCTGACACCTCTGTCCATATCAGGAACTGTCCAGAGCAGGAGAAAATCTCCATAGCAAACCTATGCTGCTCTGGACAGTTCCTGACACGGACAGAGGTGTCAGCAGAGAGCACTGTGCACAAGACAGAAAAGACATTCAAAATTAAAAGAATTTCCTCGGTGGCATAAAGCTACTAAAATGTACTGGAATGGTAATTTTTTTTAAATAGAAGTAATTTACAAATCTGTTTATAAGTCAACTGGTGCAAGGAAGTTAAAGACCTATAAAAAATATTTTCCACCGGAATACCCCTTTAAACATCCATTTTATGTGAACAGCTGAATAACGTCCGTCATAACCCCTGGGATATATAGAGGATATAATACAGTGATATAAATCCCTTCTATATTATCATCACTTTATTATATATTATCAATCCCAATACATCTGCCTTTACTAGTTCTAGATCCCCTTATGAACACTCAGCTGAGTCTGTTCTGTAACCAACCATAGTTGTATCTTTCTGTAACACTTGTAGGGTCAGCGCTTGGGGGAAATATAAATATTGTTACAAATCGGCAACAAAAAGATTATAAATCTCTCCACCAGGTGTCAGTATTGTAACACATTGTAGATCTTGTGTATAAACTATAAGGATTTACACTGCTGTGATAAATGACGCCCTAAGGATAGACGGGAATATGGAAATTATTAATATACCAGATATTTGGGGATAAATGTAACCCTTTGGGTAATAGGTTGTGTACATATTATTTCCCCCATCCTGAGGGTTAGTTTGCTGCATAGTTTTATTACTATATAAAGTCATGCAGTCCCGAATAGAGTCTGATTGCCTGCCGCTCCCCTATATTCAGTGTGAACACCCGAAATGGGGAAGGGCCGAATAGGGCGAGGATGGGTCCTGCCTCTTTCTAACAAAGAACAATTGTTGACGTCACATGTATTTTGGCGGGCTCATTGGTTGTAAGAATCAGCCAATGGGATGCAGGGGTGGGGTTTACATGAGCCAATGGTGATGAGACCAGGAGTATAAATATTCCGCTCTTTCCTCTCTTCCCATCACTTCTCCGCTGTGTACGTAGAATCATGGCCAGGACCAAGCAGACCGCTCGTAAATCCACCGGAGGGAAAGCTCCCCGCAAGCAGCTGGCTACCAAGGCCGCCAGGAAGAGCGCTCCCGCCACTGGCGGGGTGAAGAAGCCTCACCGCTACCGTCCAGGTACAGTGGCTCTCCGTGAGATCCGCCGCTACCAGAAGTCCACTGAGCTGCTGATCCGGAAGCTCCCCTTCCAGCGCCTGGTGAGGGAGATCGCCCAGGACTTCAAGACCGATCTTCGCTTCCAGAGCTCGGCGGTCATGGCCCTGCAGGAGGCCAGCGAGGCTTACCTGGTGGGACTCTTTGAGGACACCAATCTGTGCGCCATCCATGCCAAGAGGGTCACCATCATGCCCAAAGACATCCAGCTGGCCCGCAGGATCCGTGGGGAGCGAGCTTAGATCTGCCCGAGACCCGCATACAACACAAAGGCTCTTTTCAGAGCCACCAAATTATCTATAGAACGAGCTGATTCCTTATCCTCTCCATTGTTCTGCTCCTATACTCCGCCTGTTCTCATAAGCAGGATCCCGGGATTGTTCTCTGCAGTTAACCCTCTCAGTGCTGAGTTCAGTTACTATAGTGATGTAGATCGTGTCCTCTGCAGTGTAATGCGCCTGTGTGTGATCGGTGCTGCTGGCTTCTGTCTCCCGACACTTGGGATCGTAATTGGTGCATAGAGGGGAAACGAGCGGGCACTAAAGGGTTAACTCTAGGCGGAGTTATAGACCCGAATGTTCGCTCATTGGATGATCACCGCAGTTGACCATTTTGAAATTCCCGCTCTTCTTCTGGTCGTTTCTCCCTTTGTCTCGTCCTCTTCCCTGTACACGTGACTACATTCCTCTGGTTTCTGTAAATAGGAAGAAAAAGGCTGCGGAGGGGAAACTGTTGGTGCCGATCAGGGGGATTCTAGTGAGGCTGATGCGGTAGGAGAGAGGACGCTGTGTCCGGGGCTGACATCACAATGGTGGGTGTATACGGGGTCTTCCCTGCAGAGTATATAGAGGAGCCGCGTCCCTGTCCTATTCCAGACCTGATACCGATCACACCCTGCAGCCGGACACTGCTGAGAATGCGGCGGGGAAAGCTATCCTGTATTTTATACATTGTTAGTTTGTAGTGATTTAATGTAATACATTCCGATATTATGTCACTCTGCTGCAAGAGATCGCCCAGTGTGAACACTGACCGTGCGGTTGTTTTACAATCTATTTTACCTGTCAGCGATCACAGTGTATTTAGACCTGATGAAGTCTTATTGGGGGAAGAGATTTCCGGGCCCGTCATTGATGAAATCCTTCCCGATCTGGATATAACGCGTGTCCGTGTGAATATAGCGCTAATAGAAAAGCTCAGGACTAATCTATTAATAGTAAATAATCTCCTAGACCTTCGGTGTTCTCTATCCGAATAAGTGTCCGAGAATCTCAGCCTCCTGGGAGGGAAGGGATAGAGAATGGGAGACTAATAATGGAAGGAAAAAAATGGAGCAAAAGGAACAATTAAATTGATCAGAATAAAAGGAGGAAAGTTACAGGGGAAAAAAATAAAATACACATATATACACACACACCATTTATCATGAATCAAAAGTAATCTCAGGACCCTGTGGTTACTAATATTATTGTTTAAAATAGACACCACCGATCTCTCCCCCTCAGGCCGATTTATTCACAAGCTGAGCCGGGACAGCAGGAGGGTGAGCGGTGAGTGTACACCGGCCTTTTACTATTAGTTCAGGACTCTAATTTACGAATATTGCGCATAGGACTCACATTTTCATTGGTAGCATACACACAGTGCGATATCATACATCGTGTCCAACCATAACTATTCAAATGGTGTTTTATGATTCTTTATTGGAATTAATATTGAGACATTTTCTTAGTAACAAAGTGTTTCTAGTCTCATTCGTTACATCTAGCGGGATTGTTACTCTTTATAACAACTCAGAATTTCCTTCACTTCACCGATCTGTCTGTTTTACTAGTGCATTAATGGGTTAACTATTTTATGTTTTTATGTGATTACTATCTATTTTAACCAATAATCCTAGTATCTAAAGGGCTCTGAGATGACTATTATGTTTCATGATCAATGTTATTGTACTCCGAGCGACCCAGCTGAGAATATCTAGTTTACTACAACTTCCCTCGTTTTATTCTTAATTATATTTGTGTCATTTATATTTTTATTTATTCAACATTTTCATTCTACAGCGATAACTGTAGAATGAGCGGGAACATAACAGTTCTATAGTCGGATACAAAGCGCTCATTGTCTCCATGTAATAAGGTGTCAGGACCGGCCGGCTCTGGGGCGATTATTCCCGGGCACTGTATACAGCGAGTGCCGGGATCTTTATGTAACCAGCGATGGAGAAGCGCTGACCCCTGATCGGCTGGAGATCCGATGTGTTCAGGAGGTTACAGTATAGGGGGCGCCATCTCTACACTGCGGTCACTTAAGAAAATGTACTCATTACAAGAGAATTAACCCTCAGATACCAACTACATTCGGCACAACCCACACGTAGTCCTACGTAAGAAAAATATAGCAGCTCAAATCCCTTTCACACCCGAGATCAGCGGTGCCAGCTCTGTAGTAGACAATGTGGGTGGCTCTTAGAAGAGCCTTTGGTGTTCAGGATGGGTCTGGGATAAGCGGTGATCACTTGCTCTTTGCCGCTTTGCTGCTCTCGGTCTTTTTGGGCAGCAGCACGGCCTGGATGTTGGGCAGGACGCCTCCCTGGGCGATGGTCACCCCTCCCAGCAGCTTGTTCAGCTCCTCGTCATTGCGCACGGCCAGCTGCAGGTGACGGGGGATGATGCGGGTCTTCTTGTTGTCCCGGGCGGCATTACCGGCCAATTCCAGGATCTCAGCGGTTAAATACTCCAGCACAGCGGCCAGGTACACGGGAGCACCGGCGCCCACCCTCTCGGCATAGTTCCCTTTGCGGAGAAGCCTGTGCACACGACCGACGGGGAACTGGAGTCCTGCCCGGGATGAGCGGGTCTTTGCCTTAGCCCGAACCTTCCCTCCTTGTTTGCCGCGTCCAGACATAATGGTAAGTGAATCCCAAATGTTCAAGAGAATCCTCTCCGAGATGTAACTATTATTTTCCTTCTGCTGCCTTTTATAGGTTTCAGCTCCGCCCTCCGGCTCCTGTGATTGGGTAGATTTGAATCCGGCCAATGGTGACGAGACTTGACCAATAAATAATTCCCAGGGCGTGGTTTAGGACGCTCCCACAGGTCACATGATTTGCTCCTTCAGTAGAACAGCGAGCAGACAGCATTTCTCATTTGCATGGGCTGCCTATAAATACGGCTGCGGTGGGAGGAGGAAGCATCATTATTCTCTCTCTGTTCTAGTGAAGAAGTATTGTGACTGATCATCATGCCTGATCCCGCCAAGTCTGCTCCAGCGCCCAAGAAAGGCTCCAAGAAAGCCGTGACCAAGACTCAGAAGAAGGACGGCAAGAAGCGGAGGAAGACCAGGAAGGAAAGCTATGCCATCTACGTGTACAAGGTGCTCAAGCAGGTCCACCCTGACACCGGCATCTCCTCCAAGGCCATGGGCATCATGAACTCCTTTGTGAATGATATCTTCGAGCGCATCGCAGGGGAAGCCTCCCGCCTGGCTCACTACAACAAGCGCTCCACCATCACCTCCCGGGAGATCCAGACCGCCGTGCGCCTGCTGCTGCCTGGAGAGCTGGCCAAGCACGCCGTGTCCGAGGGCACCAAGGCCGTCACCAAGTACACCAGCGCCAAGTAACCTGCTCCGCCTCCTGCTGTCACCCCAAAGGCTCTTCTAAGAGCCACCCACATTGTCTATAATAGAGCTGGAGCTTCTCCTGTCTGTATTCCCCGTATTCTCTTCTGTATATGTGGCCGCTATTCTGTCAGTACAGTCTATTGATACTATATATATTCTGCATCGGGTGAGATCAGAGCGGCGGCTGCGGTTCTCCCTGACTGCAGGGTGTATATTCTCCTGTGCCCACACGTCGTCTCTCCACGATCAATAAATCCTCATTCACTGATCGGGGAATCTATTGATCGGAATCGCTGGGGTTTATTATGAGACACTCATCCTGCTGCTATAATCTTTGTGCACTGACTGGGAGGGGACAATAGAGAAACAAGGAGGATGAGGGTAGTAGTCAGCCACAGAATCAGCCTCTACATCTCGGGGAGATCTCTCCATTGTAATCGGGACCGCGCACACGGCTGATTGTTAACCCTTTAGCGGCATGTTTACTACAATGAAATGACAAAGGACCCGAGCCCGACTCTACACAGCAGGGAGGACACCACAGTATCAGGGTATTTCTCCGCTCATAGGCAGCATTAATTCTATATAAATCCCGATGGGTCAATGATAATTTATTAATGCCCCTTTCCACACTCACACATTGGCTGATCACAGGACGTTCAGGGTTTGAATTTCCCGCTTCCTCCAGACCCGATAACAATGGAGAGATCCCCCTCATTCTCGTGTATGCCACCAATAAAGATCCTAATCCTATGCGCAATGCTCGCACAGCTGCCGTTGGTTATAATCTTTGGAAATTAATTCTAGTCATGAATTATAAGTAAAAGTCTGGTGTAGATAACCGCACAGCGCTCCCACTCATACACCGATCACCCTCCCGCTGTCTCGGTCTCAGCTTGTGAATAAACCGGCCGTGCATGGAAGCCTGAAGGGGAGAGATCGGTGGTGTCCAGGTGCGGTCTGGATGTTCCCAGTGATAATACTGGAGTAGAGTCCTCGCTAAAGAGTTAATGATTGAAAGTTGTCACAATCTTGTTTTTTGCGCAAATAAAAATGATTTTCCAGTTGTGTGGTGACATAGATGGGGGTAACCAGACGCATTTCAGTGGTTTAGATTATTATCTATTGTAACCAATAATACTACTAGCCCTGTGACTACTTTTATGCTTCATGATCAATGTTTTATTCTCTTTTTTTGCATCTTTCCTCGTTTTATTGGTATTAGTTTTAATGTTCCATCTTGATTTTTATTTATTTATCATATTTTAATTATTTTACTTTCAGAAGATTCATCCAAGGCTTTTCTATAGTTAACGCTATATTCACACGGACACGCGTTATATCCAGATCGGGAAGGATTTCATCAATGACGGGCCCTGGAATCTCTCCCCCCACTAAGACTTCATCAGGTTTAAATACACGGTGATCGCTGACAGGTAAAATAGATTGTAAAACAACCGCACGATCAGGGTTCACACTGGGCGATCTTTTCCAGTAATTTAATACATAGAACAATAAAATGTATCAAAAATACTTTCCCCGCCGCCTCCTCTTCAGGAGAAGGTGTCAGGCTGCTGGGGGAGGCTGCAGGATGTGATCGGTATCAGGTCTGGAATAGGACAGGGACGCGGCTCCTCTATATACTCTGCAGGGAAGACCCCGTATACACCCACCATTGTGATGTCAGCCCCGGACACAGTGTCCTCTCTCCTACCGCATCAGCCTCACTAGAATCCCCCTGATCGGCCCCAACAGTTTCCCCTCCGCCGCCTTTTTCTTCCTATTTACAGAAACCAGAGGAATGTAGTCACGTGTACAGGGAAGAGGACGAGACAAAGGGAGAAACGACCAGAAGAAGAGCGGGAATTTCAAAATAGTCAACTGCGGTGATCATCCAATGAGCGAACATTCGGGTCTATAACTCCGCCTAGAGTTAACCCTTCAGTGTCCTCTGCACCAATTACGGTCACAGGTGTCGGGAGACTGAAGCCAGCAGCACCGATCACACAGGCGCATTACACTGCAGAGGACACGATCTACATCACTGTAGTAACTGAACTCAGCACTGAGAGGGTTAACTGCAGAGAACAATCCCGGGATCCTGCTTATGAAAACAGGCGGAGTATAGGAGCAGAACAATGGAGAGGATAAGGAATCAGCTCGTTCTATAGATAATTTGGTGGCTCTGAAAAGAGCCTTTGTGTTGTATGCGGGTCTCGGGCAGATCTAAGCTCGCTCCCCACGGATCCTGCGGGCCAGCTGGATGTCTTTGGGCATGATGGTGACCCTCTTGGCATGGATGGCGCACAGATTGGTGTCCTCAAAGAGTCCCACCAGATAAGCCTCGCTGGCCTCCTGCAGGGCCATGACCGCCGAGCTCTGGAAGCGAAGATCGGTCTTGAAGTCCTGGGCGATCTCCCTCACCAGGCGCTGGAAGGGGAGCTTCCGGATCAGCAGCTCAGTGGACTTCTGGTAGCGGCGGATCTCACGGAGAGCCACTGTACCTGGACGGTAGCGGTGAGGCTTCTTCACCCCGCCAGTGGCGGGAGCGCTCTTCCTGGCGGCCTTGGTAGCCAGCTGCTTGCGGGGAGCTTTCCCTCCGGTGGATTTACGAGCGGTCTGCTTGGTCCTGGCCATGATTCTACGTACACAGCGGAGAAGTGATGGGAAGAGAGGAAAGAGCGGAATATTTATACTCCTGGTCTCATCACCATTGGCTCATGTAAACCCCACCCCTGCATCCCATTGGCTGATTCTTACAACCAATGAGCCCGCCAAAATACATGTGACGTCAACAATTGTTCTTTGTTAGAAAGAGGCAGGACCCATCCTCGCCCTATTCGGCCCTTCCCCATTTCGGGTGTTCACACTGAATATAGGGGAGCGGCAGGCAATCAGACTCTATTCGGGACTGCATGACTTTATATAGTAATAAAACTATGCAGCAAACTAACCCTCAGGATGGGGGAAATAATATGTACACAACCTATTACCCAAAGGGTTACATTTATCCCCAAATATCTGGTATATTAATAATTGCCATAATCCCGTCTATCCTTAGGGCGTCATTTATCACAGCAGTGTAAATCCTTATAGTTTATACATAGGATCTACAATGTGTTACAATAGTGACACCTGGTGGAGAGATTTATAATCTTTTTGTTGCCGATTTGTAACAATATTTATATTTCCCCCAAGCGCTGACCCTACAAGTGTTACAGAAAGATACAACTATGGTTGGTTACAGAACAGACTCAGCTGAATGTTCATGAGGGGATCTAGAACTAGTAAAGGCAGATGTATTGGGATTGATAAAATATAATAAAGTGATGATAATATAGAAAGGATTTATATCACTGTATTATATTCTTTATACATCCCGGGGGTTATGACGGACGTTATTCAGCTGTTCACATAAAATGGATGTTTAAAGGGGTATTCCGGTGGAAAATATTTTTTTATAGGTCTTTAACTTCCTTGCACCAGTTGACTTATAAACAGATTTGTAAATTACTTCTATTTAAAAAAAAATACCATTCCAGTACTTTTTAGCAGCTTTATGCCACCGAGGAAATTCTTTTCATTTTGAATGTCTTTTCTGTCTTGTGCACAGTGCTCTCTGCTGACACCTCTGTCCGTGTCAGGAACTGTCCAGAGCAGCATAGGTTTGCTATGGAGTTTTTCTCCTGCTCTGGACAGTTCCTGATATGGACAGAGGTGTCAGCAGAGAGCACTGTGGACAAGACAAAAAAAAAAATTTCAGAAAGAACAGAATTTCCTCTGTAGCATACAGCTCCTAAAAAGAACAGGAAGGATAAAGATTTTGTAATAGAAGTAATTTACAAATCTGTTTAACTTTCTGGCACCAGTTCATTAAAGAAGAAAAAAAAAAACTAGAATACCCCTTTAATAATGGATGAATACTCACAGTGTGAAAGTAGCCGAGCAATCCAAAAAAGTAATGGAGATACCCTTTTTAATAAAATTTCCTAGGGTACCATTAAAAAAAATAAATAAATATATATATATATATATATATATATATATATATATATATATATATATTAAAAAAAGATACCATAGTAATGGAAAAAATTGTATGTGTGTCTTTTTCACTTTATTTCTTTTTATTTTTTTTATAGGTAGAACCACTACTCCCAGCATGGAGAAAGAAAAAAATAATTCCATTGTATAATCAATACTATTATGACATTTGTAACACTAGCAGAAGTTTTAAATGCCCAACACTGAAAGGGGATTGGCTGATGAAGTCACATGTTCCGTTCTGGCCAATAGACAGATACTTTCCCCAAACTGTCAATCTCAATGAGCAATTAGAACGTTCTCTGCTCAATTATAGAGAAATATTCTAATTGGTAATTGTGATTGACAGGGGAAAGTATCTTTGGATTGGTCAGAACAGAGCATGTGACTTCATCAGCCAATCCCTGTTCAGTGCGGAATATATACAGCTCTGCAGGAATGCGGCTGATTCCTCTATTTTCTTCCTGTGTGCGCAGCGGCCGCCATCTATAGCTTCTGTGTATTATAAATAAAAAATATATAATAATATATACTATATATTTGATAAAGAAAGTCAAGGACCCAGCTGGCCTCTCTGTGTCCCTGGGGGCCCCATGTGCTGAACCTATGCAGGCGGCTGCCCTCAGTGAATAGAACACATGATGACTGCTGACACTGACAGTTGTATTTATTTTATATATATTTCTTACATAGCTGGTCATTAAAAGCACATTACAGTACGAGCCACAGAGACCACATAGGTGTCAGCTATAGCACCTTCACATTAGGGTCAACCCCCATAACATCCCAGTCACAGTGCCCCATAATAATGCCACCCACAGTGCCCCATAATAATGCCAACCACAGTGCCCCATAATAATGCCAACCACAGTGCCCCATAATAATGCCACCCACAGTGCCCCATAATAATGCCAACCACAGTGCCCCATAATAATGCCACCCACAGTGCCCCATAGTAATGCCAACCACAGTGCCCCATAATAATGCCAACCACATTATCGGCATATCGGCAAGGTAATTGCCGATAACAACAATGTCAAAAATTGTGAATATCAGTCGATACTATCGGCCAAACTGATAAACGGGGTGAGGAGTACTGTCGCCATCTTAGGGCAAGGCAAGCAGAAGGGCAAATATTATGTGAATAATAGATAGTGTGAACGCAAACCAAAACATAAGGGGAAAATGTGAAACCCTCTATATTTATACGGAGGTGCTGCTCAAGCTTGGATTTTTCTATCTATCTATCTATAATCCAAGGGAAACAGCACCCCAAAAAAAGGAAGTAGCGGTGCACGCAGAGCCGGACCCTGGTCAATGGTCCTATCTGTGATATACATTAAAAGAAGTCCGCAGCACACAATCCGAATGAGTGAAAAAAAAGTGAAGTTTTATTCCATTAACAGGTGAAAGTTACAGCGACGGTTCAACCAGCTCTCCTGGTCTTTCTCAAGCAGAGAGAGCTGGTTGAACCGTCGCTGTAACTTTCACCTGTTTATGGAATAAACTACACTTTTTTTTCACTCATTCGGATTGTGTGCTGCGGACTTCTACTAATGTATATCTATCTATCTATCTATCTATCTATCTATCTATCTATCTATCTATCTATCTATCTATCTCATATCTATCTATCTCATATCTATATCTATTTATCTCATATCTATCTATCTCATATCTATATATCTATCTCATATCTATCTATCTATCTATCTATCTATCTATCTCATATCTATCTATCTCATATCTATATCTATCTATCTCATATCTATCTACCTACCGTGTTTCTCAGAAAATAAGCCCGGGTCTTATATTAATTTTAGTCACAAAAAACACACTAGGGCTTAGTTTCAGGGTAGGGCTTATTTATTTATGGGGGGGGGGGGGGGGGTCTGTGGGAGTGTGTAGGATGGGGGGCTGTTCCGGTCCGCATTACAGTATTACACATCATAGGCTTAGATACACAGCTCAGTAACATAAAATAGGCTTAGATAAATCAGCTCAGCAGGCAGTATTGCACATCATAGGCTTAGATACATCAACTCAGCAGATATTATCATACATCATAAGGTTAGATTCACAGCTCAGCAGACAGTAACACACATCATAAGGTTAGATACACAGCTCAGCAATATCTTACATCATAAACTTAGATTCACAGCTCAACAGACAGTGTCACACATCATAAACTTAGATACACAGCTGAGCAGACAGTATCACACATCATAAGCTTAGATACACAGCTCAGCAGTATCACAGATCATAAGCTTAGATACACAACTCAGCAATATCTCACATCATAAACTTAGATACACAGCTCAACAAACAGTATCACACATCATAAGCTTAGATACACAGCTCAGCAGTATTACAAATCATAAGCTTAGATACACAGCTCAGCAGTATCACACATCGTAAGCTTAGATACACATCTCAGCAGTATCACACATCATAAGCTTAGATACACAGCTCAGCAGTATCACATCATAAGCTTAGATACACAGCTCAGCAGTATCACACATCATAAGCTTAGATACACAGCTCAGCAGTATCACATCATAAGCTTAGATACACAGATCAGCAGTATCACATCATAAGCTTAGATACACAGCTCAGCAGTATCAGACATCATAAGCTTAGATACACAGCTAAGCAGTATCACGGATCATAAGCTTTTATACACAGCTCAGCAGTATCACACATCATAAGCTTAGATATACAGCTCAGCAGTATCACATCATAAGCTTAGATACACAGCTCAGCAGTATCACATCATAAGCTTAGATACACAGCTCAGCAGTATCACATCATAAGCTTAGATACACAGATCAGCAGTATCACATCATAAGCTTAGATACACAGATCAGCAGTATCACACATCATAAGCTTAGATACACAGCTCAGCAGTATTACACATCGTAAGCTTAGATACACAGCTCAGCAGTATCACACATCATAAGATTAGATACACAGCTCAGCAGTATCACATCATAAGCTTAGATACACGGCTCAGCAGTATCACACATCATAAGCTTAGATACACGGCTCAGCAGTATCACACATCTTAAGCTTAGATACACTGCTCAGCAGTATCACACATCATAAGCTTAGATACACAACTCAGCAGTATCACACATCGTAAGCTTAGATACACAGCTCAGCAGTATCACACATCATAAGCTTAGATACATGGCTCAGCAGTATCACACATCATAAGCTTAGATACACAGCTCAGCAGTATCACACACAGCCCTTCTGTGCCTCTGGCAGTCTCAGCTCCCTGATTGTTCAGCAGGATGGTCTCCATTGTATTAAGGCAGGGCTCCGCTCCCATCACCATGACAACCATCTTGTTTGTATGCTGATCTGCAGCGCACACTCCTGGGATAAGACGCCGGCAAACACATAAGGAGGAGGTAAATATTGGAATCATATTAGCAAAGAAGACAAAGCTTAGATACAATATGTAGATCAGCGGAGTAGATTAACCACCATAGACTTACGGAGCCTGTTGCAAAACTACAATTCCCAGCATGCTCGAACAACCTATGGTTGTCCGGGCATGCTGGGAGTTGTAGTTTTGTAATAGCTGGAGACAGCCTGACGGGGAAACACTGGACAAAAGTATATGGAGCCTCATGAGGGGATCTGTTCAGGGGGCTTGAATAATATTGATTGTGACTGAATAAAATAATTCCTGAGATTTTATTGGTTGTTTCACCTTCATATATAGTAATAAATAATATCACTGTATACTGTACATATAAATAACACCACCATATACTGTATACATAAACAATACCACCATATACTGTACACATAAATAACACCGCCATATATTGTACACATAAATAATACCACCATGTACTGTACATAAAAATAACACCGCCATATGCTGTACACATAAATAATACCGCCATATACTGTACACATAAATAATACCACTGTATACTGTACACATAAACAATACCACCATGTACTGTACATATAAATAACACCACCATATAATGTACACATAAATAATACCGCCATATACTGTACACATAAATAATACCAACGTATACTATACACATAAATAATACCATTGTATACTGTACACATAAATAATACCACAATATACTATACACATAAATAATACCAGTGTATACTGTACACAAAAATAATACCACTGTATACTGTACATATAAATAACACAGCCATATACTGTACACATAAACAATACCCCCATATACTGTACACATAAATAATGCCATTGTATACTGTACACATAAACAATACCACCATGTACTGTACATATAAATAACACCACCATATAATGTACACATAAATAATACCGCCATATACTGTACACATAAATAATACCAACGTATACTATACACATAAATAATACCATTGTATACTGTACACATAAATAATACCACAATATACTATACACATAAATAATACCAGTGTATACTGTACACAAAAATAATACCACTGTATACTGTACATATAAATAACACAGCCATATACTGTACACATAAACAATACCCCCATATACTGTACACATAAATAATGCCATTGTATACTGTACCCATAAATAATACCACCGTATACTGTGCACATAAATACCACCGCCAGATATTGTACACATAAATAATACCACTGTATACTGTACATATAAATAATAACACTGTATACTGTACACATAAATAATACTGCCATATACTGTACACATAAATAATGCCGCCATATACTTTACACATAAATATTACCACTGTATACTGTACATATAAATAATAACTCTGTATACTGTACACATAAATAATACTGCCATATACTATACACATAAATAATACCACTGTATACTGTACACATAAATAATGCCATTGTATACTGTACACATAAATAATACCACCGTATACTGTACACATAAATACCACCGCCAGATATTCTACACATAAATAATACCACTGTATACTGTACATATAAATAATAACACTGTATACTGTACACATAAATAATACTGCCATATACTATACACATAAATAATACCCCCATATTCTGTACACATAAATAATACCGCCATATTCTGTACACATAAATAATACCGCCATATTCTGTACACTTAAATTTATATCTGCCGTCATTTCCACGCTGATCCAGAGTTCTCCCTCCTGTTCAGCAAATTAACAGCCTTGTTATTCCTGAGTATAAGGGGAAACGTGGGATCAGCACCGGAATGAAGGCGGAGGTAATAAATATATATTTACTTATTTTTTTCTAAAGGATGGACAATGCCGGCAAAAATCTGGTAATCTGCCTCGATATAAATAACACTGCCATATACTATGTATATATACCCCCCCCCCCCCCCCTTATGGCTTTATTGCCCCCTCTGGCCTTTTTGCAGCAGCTAAAGGTGGGCAGGAAACCAAAAACAGCCGAAGCGGGCGAATTATGCACTTTGTGCAACTCCAATTGACATTAATGGCAGTTACATAAATAGCCCAGCCCTTCGAGCTCTGGGAGTTGTAGTTTTGCAACAGCTGGAGGCACATTGATTGGGAAATATTGTCATACTACGTTACTTTTCAGATCTTTTGCTGACGTCACTTATGGAACTTCTAAAAAAAAAGTTTTAACTGCAATTCCCTCTCTTATCCACCAGAGGGCAGTGACAGCTGCAGCAATGCCCCCTCCTCATACTCAACATTCTCCAGAGGCCCAGGATCTCCCAGAGGTAAGAAAAAAAAAAAAAAAAAACATTATTCCAAAATCCTACGATCTGCTGCAAAATGTTCTGTAAAAACAATAAACCTTCTTAATCCCTTAATGACCCAGGATATTTTTTATTTATTTATTTATTTTTTGCATTTTCATGTTTTCCTATTATTCCATCTACAGATCTACAGAGCCACATAAGGGTTGATTTTTGCAGGACCTACTGTGTTTTGTAAAGAAATTTTTTATTTTACCGTAAAAAAAAAAATTATATATATATATATATATATATATATATATATATATATATATATATAATTTTTATTTATTTGTTATTATTAGTATTATTATTATTTATAGGAAAGGGGGCAGTATTTGTATTATATAAGTAGTTAGTTTATATTTTCATAAACATTTTTTGGATTTTTTTTTTTTTTTAATTGGACACTTTTTCAGTCTTGAAGTATTATATACCCCAAAAAATAATCCCCCAACACAACAGTATTAACAGGAAACTAAAAATGTTAGATTATTTTTGTATGAAATAAGGCGCACAATGTATAAATGAGGGTTTTGAATTGTTTTTGTTCAATTTGCATATCAAACTATTTTTTTCCATTATTACGTTTAAAGCTATTTTAGTTTCAGTATAAATCAATTGTGCAAGTGACGAGTATAAAAAGTCCTTGTTCTCTTCTCTTCTACTCTTAATTCACTGATTAAATGAGGTAGCTGAAGAATGATTACCAACTTACTGAGGGATCAGGTTACAGCTGCGACCAATAGATGTCTATGGTAAAGGAAGGGGGGGGGGGAGAGGGAACAGCTGCAGATAGAGAAATTGACACACACACAGAGGTTGATGCAGCTTCTAGTAAGTGTTCTGCTTCCTCACTACCATTGGTGAATTTACAATGACACTGCTTAGCACTGCTCTATAATGTCCATGCTGCTGCTACTTTTAAGTGTATGTAAGAGAGAAAGGGACGGGAGCAAAATCTCCATTGGCTAATAGTCTTATAGACATATTGAGGGTGTGCCCCAGGAGCCTGGGAGGTACACACACCAAGCATATACCAAATGCAACAAATAATGATACAATAGTATCACTGATACAAAAAGCTTTTCTTCAAAGGAGAGAGGTTTTCCATTTGACCACTAGATGCCAATGTTGTACCAATAGTGTGTGGTAGGGGCAGTTTCTAGTAGGTTTTCTGCTTCCTTACTATCATTGCATAATTTACATTGACACTGCTTATTACTGCTCTATAATGTCCTCCATGCTGCTGCTACTTCTAAGTGTATGTAAGAGAGAGAGGTAGGGGAGAAAAATCTCCATTGGCTAATGGAGCCTTATAGATATATCCAGGGTGTGCCCCAGGAGCCTGGCAGGCACACACACCAAGCATATACCAAATGCCACAAATAATGATACAATAGCTTTTCTTTGTGTGATTTTCCTTCTAACCACCAGATGTCAGTGTTGCACCAGTAGTGTGTGGCAGGTGCCGCTTCATCTCCCCATAGACAGCAGTAAATATAGTAACAACTTCAGTTTGTAAAGGAACAAAATAATTGACAATTCCTATCACCCAAGTGACAGGTTTATTTAGTTACAAATTAAGTTTTCGTATAGATTGAAATGTGTTTTTAGACTTATTTTTGTTTTCTCTGTGAGTCAGAGCTGGGCCCCAGTCTAGGATTTCTTCTCTTTAAAATGATGTGCAAATTATTTATTAACATATTTGTTTATTTGCTGTGAATGTAAGAAGTCGATCTGCGTTTATGTTAGAGCAATAAGACGTTGGGAAGGTTTTTGTGTATACCTTGTGCTTACCTGTTTTAGCTGACATGGCAGGCATAGGTGTTTTCAGCCATACTGACTCATACTCCATTACTGAAATGATTTTCTAATGCTGCCTACATTTCCCATGAATCGTCTGGCTTTGCAGATAGGTGTGAAGTCTGATCACTGCACCTAGTCATCTAATTAGAATGCTGGTGCTAAAGGTCACCCCGGGGGGGCTGATTAGACCAATATTTCTCAACCAAGATACATCCAGCTTTTGAAAAACTACAACTCCCAGCTATTGTATCATTATTTGTGGCATTTGGTATATGCTTGGTGTGTGTACCTCCCAGGCTTCTGGGGCACACCCTCAATATATCTATAAGGCTCCATTAGCCAATGAAGATTTTGCTCCCCTACCTCTCTCTCTTACATACACTTAGAAGCAGCAGCAGCATGGAGGACATTATAGAGCAGTAATAAGCAGTGTCATTGTAAATTAAGCAAGGATAGTAAGGAAGCAGAAAACTTACTAGAAACTGCACTTGCACCTATTGGTACAACACTGGCATCTACTGGTCAAATGGAAAACCTCACTTTTTTGAAGAAAAGCTTTTTGTATCAGTGATACTATTGTATCATTATTTGTGGCATTTGGTATATGGTTGGTGTGTGTACCTGCCGGGGACATATGCAGGGGGCTCTGCTGGATACAATAACTGAGAGCCCTGTGCTATTCCATTGAGCTGGATGAGGCAAAACAAAGTGTACCGCACAGTATATGTCCTTTTACTTTTGGACCCTTTGTATGATAGATGCCACTAGGGGGCACCCATCATAACCATACACCGGACATATAAGTCTTGTACTTCCCTTCTACCGACATTGCATCTTGCAGGGTAAAGTGCAGTTTTCAGTCTCACCACTAGATGTCAGTGTTGTGTCTATAGTGTTCAGAAGGTGCAGCTGCATCTCCCCATAGACAGCAGTAAAAACAGTTAAAGGAGTATTCCAGGAAAAAAAAAAAAAAACTTTTATTTTTTTAAATATTTTTTGTTAAACAGATTTGTAAATGACTTCTATTAAAAAATGTTGATCCTTCCAGTAGTTATGAGCTGCTGAAGGTGAGTTGTTCTTTTCCTTCTGACAATAGTGCTGGCACCTCAGGCACTGTCCAAAGTAGGATCAAATCCCCATAGCAAACCTCTAATGCTTCGGACAGTTACTGAGACAAGCAGACGTGTCAGCATAGAGCACTGTTGTCAGAAAGAAAAGAACAAGTCAACTTCAACAGCTGATAACTACTGGAAGGATTACAATTTTTTTTAATAGAAGTAATTTACAAATCTGTTTAACTTTCTGGAGCCAATTGATATTTAATTATTTTTTTTCCCTGGAATACTCCTTTAAGACAACTTCAGGCTGTGAAATAATATAATAAATAAATAAATAAAAATATTAATTAATTAATTAAATAAATAAAATAAATAAAAATAAAATAAATAAATAAACACCCACAATTTCTATTTTATGAGTTACGGATCACAGGGTGACGGTAATGTTCTCCACCACAGACATCATGTACCCATTGTCCATCAACCTGGGCACCAAACCTCAGTCGCTCCCCGGTTCCATCTGTATAGAGATGTCTGGCAGCGGGATGAGGAGTAGGATCCAGGTGAATAAACCTTATTACTCTGCTCGGTCACATGACGCACGCAGCTCCGGGAGCACGACGTGTCGCTTTACTTCTGTCATTTTTGCCGATCTTGGCAGAGCTAACACGTGGAACAGTCCATTACTTCTCCAGAGGGGGCGGCAGGGACCATTCATCTCACATCAGACACCTTCATTTACCGAGGCACCAACCCCGTAGTAAGTGTTCGCACCGCACATACACCTGAACTGCACACGATTGGACCTCTACTCCATTCACATCCAAAGCTGCACTCACTATGATGTTCAAGGTTCTGGTGAGATAGTGGGCAGAATTCTGAATGCAGCTCTGGAGTGACAGGAGTATATATCCCCCGAGATCCCATTTAATAGATGAGGGGATACATATTAATGATAAATATATAACCGTATATAACCGTTATAGGTTGTTATTGTTTTGTTTTTTGCAGTTTTTTTGCCCGTAACGTGAACACTCAACTCCATCTGTTATATTCCAGCTGCATCTATATGTTTCATTATGCTAACTGGGTCATGTGATCACCAGTCTGACTCATCACCGATCAGTTCCCTCCCCTTTAGCTCTATCTGTATACTGCTGCTATCGCTATGGGATCAGGATATATAGCAGTTATACCATCCCTTCAAACTCTATCTGTATACTGCTGCTATATCTATGTCATCAGGATATATAGTAGTTATACACCCCCCCCTCCAGTTTTATCTGTATACTGCTGCTATCTCTATGGGATCAGGATACATAGCAGTTATACACCTCCCCTCCAGCTCTATCTGTATACTGCTGCTATCTCTATGGGATCAGGACGTATAGCAGTAATACCATCTCCTTCAGCTCTATCTGTATACTGCTGCTATCTCTATGTCATCAGGATATATAGTAGTTGTACGCCCCCCCCCCCTCCAGTTTTATCTGTATACTGCTGCTATCTCTATGGGATCAGGACATATAGCAGTAATACCATCTCCTTCAGCTCTATCTGTATACTGCTGCTATCTCTATGGGATCAGGATATATAGTAGTTATACACCTCCCCTCCAGTTCTATCTGTATACTGCTGCTATCTCTATGGGATCAGGATACATAGCAGTTATACACCTCCCCTCCAGCTCTATCTGTATACTGCTGCTATCTCTATGGGATCAGGACGTTTAGCAGCAATACCATCTCCTTCAGCTCTATCTGTATACTGCTGCTATCTCTATGGGATCAGGATGTATAGCAGTAATATCATCTCCTTCAGCTCTATCGGTATACTGCTGCCATCTCTATGGGATCATTAGTTATACATCTCACCTGAGCCTGTATTAACAGATTACATGTTTGCCATTTTTTATCCGGTTGGTACTAACCATATTTACCATAATTGTGCAAATATTTTGACTCTTCAGAAAATGCCTAAGTTGTGATTATACATAACATCACTTTCTCCTCATTACAATATTTCTCTTAAAAACGCACATAGAATAAGAAAATGCATCAAATCTGCACCTAATGTTAACTGACACAACTCAATTATGGGTCTAATAAGTTCCCCTGGGAGACCTCCAGCAGCAGCCTAATTAGATGACCAGGTGCAGTGATCAGACTCCACACCCTCTCTCTGCAAAGCCAGAGGATTCATGGGAAATTAAGGCAGCATTAGTAAATCATTTCAGTGATGGAATTACAATCAGTATGGCTGAAAACCCCCACACCTGCCACATCAGCTAAAACAAGTAAGCCCAAGGCATACACAAGAACCTCTACATTATTCTCTAATAATAACCCCTGCTGCACTAAATATGATAACATTCTCAGAGGGCCTCTTTAATTTATAGAAGCTGTTACCATGTATATGGGTCCTGTATAATGTGCAGGGGGGCAATGACTGCAGACCGCCAATTTTATTGTTATCCTGTATTATTAGAGTCACCGCGCCGGACACTATGCGCACGTCGCACACATGAACTTGTTCGAGAACGAGTCGCCCATGTTCAGAATTCCAGCCAAGATTTGCTTTTTGAAGTTGTCCCCTGAGGAAGCCGAACCTCCAGGTAAAGAGAAACTCTCTAATGTCTATAATACTGTACAACAAAGAGAAGTCTCCATAGGACTCGGACCATTCTTGTGTGTGTGTGTGTGTGTGTGTGTATATATATATATATATATATATATATATATATATATATATATATATATATGAGAGAGATAGATATGAGAGAGATAGATATGAGAAAGATAGATGAGAGAGATAGATAGATAGATTGAGAGAGATAGATGGATAAATAGATAGATATATAGGAAAGTAGTGTTGCTCGCGAATATTCGCAATTCGAATATTATTCGCGAATATCGCATATTCGCGAATTCGCGAATTTCGCGAATATAGCGCTATATATTCGTAATTACGAATATTCGTTTATTTATTGTTTTTTTTTTCCACAGTACACATCACAGTGATCATCCCTCTCTGCTTCCAGCTTGTGTGGTGTAAAGAAGGCTCTAATACTACTGTGTGAGACTGGCGCGCGACAATTCGCATATGCGAAAATTATCATATGCTTTCGCGTGTGCTAATTTTGTATATGCTAATATTCACATATGTTAATTTTCACATATGCGAATGTTCGCATATGCGAAATAAAACGAGAATATAACGAATATGCGAATATTCGCGAATATATGACGAATATTCGTCAATATATTCGCGAATATTCGCGAATTCGAATATGGCCTATGCCGCTCAACACTATTCATTTCATAATATGCACTGGTTGGACACCATATTGTTACTTGGCTTTTAGCAAATAACACTTTAGTATGGTATTGTCAACTTGCTGCTCGGATGCAACTTGCTGACTCATCTAGCCCCTAAATAAGATACCTGGCCTTAAATTGGCCACAGTAGCTATTATATTAAATGAACAGCACATAACATACTGTCAGGATCCGGACTGGTATGCAGGGAGGACAGGGGTGGTGGATTCTCTGAGCCAGTGAGGTTATGGCGTTGGCCGTACCAGGGGAAAGGAGTCTAAGGGGTTACTGGTTTTCACCAGAGCCTGCCGCAAAGCGGGATGGACTTGCAGCGGCAGGTAACCCCCAGGTCGTTTCACCCGATAGTGACTCAACCTCACTGACAGCTGAGACAGGCGCGGTACACAAGGACAAGGCAAGAGCAAGGTCGGACGTAGCAGAAGGTCTGGACAGGCAGCAACGGTTCGTAGTCAGGGGCAACAGCAAGGGTCTGGGTACACTGGCAATGGAACACACAGAAACGCTTTCACAGGGCACTAGGCTACAAGATCCGGCAAGGACAGGAAGGGGAAGTGGGTTTATATAGTGTAGGAAGCGCTTGGGACTAATTGGGCCAGGCACCAGTTAATGGTGCACTAGCCCTTTAAATCTGAGAGACGCGGTGCGCGCACGCTCTAGAGAGCGGGGCCGCGCGTGCCGGGGACTGAACAGGAGGACGGGGCAGGTGGGGCACGTCCCGTACCTCAGATCGCGTCCCCACCGGAGACATGGAAGCAGCGCTCGTGGTCAGCGGTGCCGACCTGAGCGCTGCATACACGGGCACGCCGCGAGCGCTCTGGGGAAGCGGCGGGACCCGGAGCGCTCGGCGTGACACATACCTTATTCTCTAATTCCTGACCAATCGTGATGCCTCACAATTACCACATTGGCACATTTATTATTAATAATTAGTGTTGAGCGGCATAGGCCATATTCGAATTTGCGATATTGTGCGAATATATAATAATATTCATCATATATTCGCTAAATTTGCATATTCGTAATATTCGCGTTTTATTTTGCATATGCGAAAATTAGCATATAAAAAAATTGCATATGCGAAAATGCGCACACCAGTCTCACACAGTAGTATTAGAACCTTCTTTACACCACACAAGCTGGAAGCAGAGAGGGATGATCACTGTGATGTGTACTATGAAAAATAAATAAATAAAACAAATATTTCTTAATTGCGAATATATTGTACTATATTCGCGAATATTCGCAAATTCACGAATATGCAATATTCGTGAATAAATTTAACATTGTGAATATTCGCGAGCAACACTATTAATAATAATAATAATAAAAATAATAATAATAATAATAATAATAATTCCAGAGAATTTATAATCACCTGACAAGGGAAGTCCTTGAAGACCCCAATCTGGGGATAATCCACCCACCACCACTGCAATTTACTTCTGACCAATCATTGTTGGCTCAGAACAAAATCATGGGCCATAGTCCAATAATCTGCAGGCTACCACTAGACTCCCATTATTTTATTATTTTTGTCCGCAACAGGGATCCTTACTGGATTCCTCCCCAAATCACCAAAGCCTCAATTATCACCAACTCCAAGGGCTCCGACTATGAACACTACCATGACTAACCATTCCCTCAATTTCCCAGCCAATCACAACCACCCACCTACCCAATCCTGTGTTTTTTTGTTTTCCACCAACACTGAAATTTCCCCTTCTGTTTTTTATTTTTTTCACATTTAGTATGGGCCATGATTTTACTAATAACCTTTGTAATATGGGCAAAAACCCATCTTGTATCACACTATTTATAGCCCTACTACTCTTCCCATCTGACTAACACTTACTTACCCCTTTTCCCCTAAACACTAGCCCCAGCCCCTCCAAACCCAGTCATGGCATTTCCCTTAGGTTTTCAGGTTTTGTCTTTCTTTGATAACAAATTGGACCTGACTTGGGTGAGTGAGGAATCTGAATGTGAGCTTTGTAAGTATGGAGCAGCACAAATATTACATTCTGCCTATGAGTAGTGTTGAGCGGCATAGGCCATATTCGAATTCGCGAATATTCGCGAATATATGGACGAATATTCGTCATATATTCGCGATTATGCACATATTCATAATATTCTCCAAATTATTTTCGCATATGCAAAACTTTGTGCATGCGAAAATTAGCATATGTGAATATTAGCATACACCTTAATTGGCATAACCGAAAATTCGCATATACGAAAATAAGCATATGTTAATGTTCGCATATGCGAACATTCACACACCGGTCTCACACAGTAGTATTAGAGCCTTCTTTACACCACACAAGCTGGAAGCAGAGAGGGATGATCACTGTGATGTGTACTGGGAAAAAAAAAAATAAGTAAAAAAAAAAAAAAATGAATATTCGTCATTACGAATATATAGTGCTATATTTGCGAATATGCGCGAATTCGCGAATATGCGATATTCGCTAATAAAATTTGCATTGCGAATATTCGCGAGCAACACTAATCGATAGATTTGAGATAGACAGATATGAGATAGATAAATAGATATGGGATAAATAGATATGGGATAGATAGATAGATAGATAGATAGATAGATAGATAGATAGATATGAGAGAGAGATAGATAGATAGATAGATAGATAGATAGATATAGATAGATAGATATGAGATAGATAGATAGATAGATAGATAGATAGATAGATGGATGGATGGATGGATGGATAGATAGATGGATAGATAGATGGATGGATAGATAGATGGATAGATAGATAGATAGATAGATAGATAGATAGATAGATAGATAGATAGATGGATAGATAGATAGATAGATAGATAGATAGATAGATGGATGGATAGATAGATGGATAGATAGATAGATGGCCGCCATGTAATACTACATTTCCCCCGCAGAGGCCACTATGTAATAAAATCAGGAGTTTTTTGCGGTGTCAAGAACATAACATGTCATAGCACTAAAACTGATTGAGTTGGGTGCAGCAGAGCTGAGTGTGTAATATGTACCAGAGCTGAGTGTGTCATATGTAGTGTTGCTCGCGAATATTCGCAATTCGAATATTATTTGCGAATATCACATATTCGCGAATTCGCGAATTTCGCGAATATAGCGCTATATATTCGTAATTACGAATATTCTTTTTTTTTTATTTTTTTATTTTTTTCACAGTACACATCACAGTGATCATCCCTCTCTGCTTCCAGCTTGTGTGGTGTAAAGAAGGCTCTAATACTACTGTGTGAGACTGGCGTGCGGAAATTCGCATATACGAAAATTAGCACATGCTAATTTTCGTATATGCGAGAATGAAACGAGGAGATAACGAATATGTGAATATTCGCGAATATATGCGAATATTCGACCATATATTCGCGAATATTCGCGAATTCGAATATGGCCTATGCCGCTCAACACTAGTCATATGTAGCAGAGCTGAGTGTGTCATATGTAGAAGAGCTGAGTGTGTCATATGTAGAAGAGCTGAGTGTGTCATATGTAGAAGAGCTGAGTGTGTCATATGTAGAAGAGCTGACTGTGTCATATGTAGCAGAGCTGAGTGTGTTATATGTAGAAGAGCTGAGTGTGTCATATGTAGTAGAGCTGAGGGTGTCATATGTAGAAGAGCTGAGTGTGTCATATGTAGAAGAGCAGAGTGTGTCATATGTAGTAGAGCTGAGGGTGTCATATGTAGAAGAGCTGAGTGTGTCATATGTAGCAGTGCTGAGTGTGTCATATGTAGTAGAGCTAAGTGTGTCGTACGTAGCAGAGCTGAGGGTGTCGTATGTAGAAGAGCTGAGTGTGTCATATGTAGAAGAGCTGAGTGTGTCATATGTAGTAGTGCTGAGTGTGTCATATGAGGAAGAGCTGACTGTGTCATATGTAGAAGAGCCGAGTGTGTCATATGTAGCTGAGCTGAGTGTGTCGTATGTAGCAGAGCTGAGTGTGTCATATGTAGAAGAGTTGAGTGTGTCATATGTAGTAGAGCAGAGTGTGTCATATGTAGAAGAGCTGAGTGTTTCGTATGTAGCAGAGCAGAGTGTGTCATATGTAGAAGAGCTGAGTGTGTCATATGTAGAAGAGCTGAATGTGTCATATGTAGAAGAGCAGAGGGTGTCATATGTAGAAGAGCTGAGGGTGTCATATGTAGAAGAGCTGAGTGTGTCATATGTAGAAGAGCTGAGTGTGTCATATGTAGTAGTGCTGAGTGTGTCATATGTAGAAGAGCTGACTGTGTCATATGTAGAAGAGCTGACGGTGTCATATGTAGTAGTGCTGAGTGTGTCATATGTAGTAGTGCTGAGTGTGTCACATGTAGAAGAGCTGAGTGCGTCATATGTTGCAGAGCTGAGTGTGTCACATGTAGAAGAGCTGACTGTATCATATGTAGAAGAGCTGAGGGTGTCATATGTAGAAGAGCTGAGGGTGTCATATGTAGAAGAGCTGAGTGTGTCATATGTAGTAGTGCTGAGTGTGTCATATGTAGAAGAGCTCAGTGTGTCATATGTAGAAGAGCCGAGTGTGTCATATGTAGCTGAGCTGAGTGTGTCGTATGTAGCAGAGCTGAGTGTGTCATATGTAGAAGAGCTGAGTGTGTCATATGTAGAAGAGATGAGTGTGTCAAATGTAGAAGAGCCGGGTGTGTCATATGTAGCAGAGCTGAGTGTGTCGTATGTAGCAGAGCTGAGTGTGTCGTATGTAGAAGAGCTGAGTGTGTCGTATGTAGCAGAGCTGAGTGTGTCATACGTAGAAGAGCTGAGGGTGTCATATGTAGAAGAGCTGAGTGTGTCATATGTAGAAGAGCTGAGTGTGTCATATGTAGAAGAGCCGAGTGTGTCATATGTAGCAGAGCTGAGTGTGTCATATGTAGCAGAGCTGAGTGTGTCATATGTAAAAGAGCTGAGTGTGTCACATGTAGAAGAGCTGAGTGTGTCATATGTAGAAGAGCTGAGTATGTCATATGTAGCAGAGCTGAGTTTGTAATATGTAGAAGAGCCTCATACACCACCTCCCAGCCCCCCCATACCCCATCCTCAGTCTCCTCATCACCTCATACACCACCTCCCAGCCCCCCCCCCCTGTACCCCATCCTCAGTCTCCTGATACACCACCACTCAGCCCCCCAGTACCCTATCCTCAGTCTCCTCCTCACCTCATACATTACCACCCAGCCCACCCAGTACCCCATTCTCATTCTCATCATCACCTCATACACCACCACCCAGCCCCCACAGTACCCCATCCTCAGTCTCCTAATCATCTAATACACCAAACCCAGCCCCCCCTGCACCCCATCCTCATTCTCATCATACACCACCTCCAAGCCCCCCCCCCGTACCCCATCATCAGTCTCCTCATCACCTCATACACCGCCACCAACCCCCCCGTACCCTATCCTTAGTCTCCTCATCACCTCAAACATCACAACCCAGCCGCCCCCATACCCCATTCTCAGTCTCCTCAGCACCTCATACACCACCACCCAGCCCCCTAGTACCCCATCCTCAGTCTCCTCATGACCTCATACACCGCCACCAAGCCCCCCCCCCAGTGCCCCATCCTCAGTCTCCTCAGTCTCCTCATCACCTCATACACCAAAACCCAGTCCCCCCTGCATCCCATCCTCATTCTCATCATACACCACCTCCAAGCCCCCCGTACTCCATTCTCAGTCTCCTCATCCCCTCATATAACACCACCCAGCCCCCCCATACTGCATCCTCAGTCTCCTCATCACCTCATACACCACAACCCAGCCCCCCTGCACCCCATCCTCATTCTCCTCATCACCTCATACACCACCACACAGCCCCCCTGTACCCTATCCTCAGTCTCCTCATCACCTGATACACCATCACCCAGCCCCCCCCGTACCCTATCCTCAGTCTCCTCATCACCTGATACATTACCACCCAGTACCCCATCCTCAGTCTCCTCATCACCTCATACACCGCCACCCCTCCCCCGTTACCTATCCTTAGTCTTCACCTTAGTCTTCACTCTTGACCTCATAAATCACAACCCAGCCAACCCGTACCCTATCCTAAGTCTCCTCATCACCTCACAGTGGCGTTGCGACCCGGGTGCGGGGGGTGCGGCCCGCACCGGGTGACACCAACCTATTGGGTTTAAGATGCTCCGCAGCACCCACCCCCCCTCCCCAGCTACACCAGCACCCCCATCTGTGCCCGACCGGCCTCCCATCCGTCAGCACCCACCCCCCCCCCCCCCCGCGGCCTTCACCTGCGCTGTGTGTGCGGGTGCGCCCGTCCGTCAGCAACCACCCCCCCCCCCCCTTTCACCTGCACTGTGCACCCGTCCGTCATCACACCCCCCCCCCCCCTCACCTTCACCAGCACTGAGCCCGGCCTCCGCTCCCACGTCTGCGCCATATCCTGACGTCACACCGCATGGCCGTGCAGGAGGACATCAGTTACGTCACTCGCAGGGCGCCCGGTGAGAAGGAGCGCTGCCCTGGATGGGTAAGTGTGTGTGTCTCTATCTATGTTTGTGTGTGTGTGTGTGTGTGTGACTGTGTATATGTGACTCTGTGACTCTGTGTGTGTGTGTGTCTGTGTCTGTGTGTGTGAATGTGTGTTTTTTTGTGTGACTCTCTGAGTGTGTGTGTGTGTGTCTCTCTGTGTTGTATGTGTTTTTTGTGTGTGTGTGTGTGGGGGGGGGGGGGGGGGGTTAAACCAGTGATCTAATGTGGGGAGACTTTGACCCATTGTGGGGAACCTGCAAGGGCACCTGCGGCCTAATGTGGGGAAACTACTACCAAATGTGGGGAGTCTATGCTACCTTATGTGGTGAATCTGTGCTACCAAATGTGGGGAGTCTATGCTACCTTATGTGGGGAGTCTATGCTACCTTATGTGGGGAATCTGTGCTACCAAATGTGGGGAATCTATGCTACCTAATGTGGGGAATCTGTGCTACCTAATGTGGGGAATCTGTGCTACCTAATGTGGGGGAACTGGTACCTACCTAATGTGGGGGAACTGGTACCAAATGTGGGGAATCTATGCTGCCTAATGTGGGGAAACTGCTACCTACCTAATGTGGGGGAACTGCTACCTACCTAATGTGGGGGAACTGCTGCCTACCTAATGCTCCCCCCTGGCAGTAGCACCCTCATCATCCACCAGCAACACCCCCCCCCCCCAGCAGTAGCACCTCCATCAGCAGATCCTGATGGTGGATGATGGCGGTGATCCTGCCGATGGATGATAGGGGGATACTGCCAGGGGGGATGGCCAGTAGCACCCTCATCATCCTCCAGCAACACCCCCCCCCCAGTAGTAGCACCCCCATCATCCACTAGCAACACCACCAATACCCCCCTCCCGTGGTAATAGCATCAGCTAACGGATGTTGAGGGGTGTTACTGCGGTTGTGGTATTATATTCAGAGGGTGCACTGTATGGCAACATTATATTCAGAGGTCACAGTGGGTGGTAGTATTATATTCATGGGGTGCAGTGTGATAGTATTATATTCAGAGGGTACAGTGTGTGGTAGTATTATATTCAGAGGGTACAGTGTGTGGTAGAATTATATTCAGAGGGCGCAGTGTGTGGTAGTATTATATTCAGAGGGCGCAGTGTGTGGTAGTATTATATTCAGAGGGTACAGTGTATGGTAGTATTATATTCATGGGGTTCAGTGTGTGGTAGTATTATATTCAGAGGGCGCAGTTTTTGGTAGTATTATATTCAGAGGGCGCAGTTTGTGGTAGTATTATTAGAGATGAGCGAACTTACAGTAAATTTGATTAATCACGAACTTCTCGGCTCGGCAGTTGAGGACTTATCCTGCATAAATTATTTCAGCCTTCAGGTGCTCCAGTGGGCTGAAAAAGGTGGATACATTCCTAGGAAAGAGTCTCCTAGGACTGTATCCGCCTTTTCCAGCCCACAGGAGCACCTGAAAGCTGAACTCATTTATGCAGGGAAAGTCATCAACTGCCGAGCCGAGAAGTTTGTGACGAGTTGAATTTACTGTAGTTCGCTCATCTCTAAGTGTTATATTCAGAGGGCGCAGTGGGTGGTAGAATTATATTCAGAGGGTACAGTATGTGGTAGTATTATATTCAGTGGGTACAGTGTGTGGCGGTATTATATTCAGAGTGTACAGTATGTGTTGGTATTATATTCAGAATGTACAGTGTTTGGTAGTATTGTATTCAATGGGTATGGAAGTTTTATAATCAGAGAGTATAGTGTATAGTAGTATTATATTTAGAGGATACAGTGTCTGGCTGGTTTATATTAATAATTGTTTTCATATAGAGAGTGAGAATGCCCTGACATAGTGAGGAGACGTCTGGGCGTCACATTCTGCAGAGAGAAGTTTTAGCTGGACCAGGCGGTATGTACCATCTGAATTAGATAAGGGAAGACTATAGAGAAGACGTCACCTGTAGTCACTGATATCATTGTACATTCTCCTCTTTATGTCCTATCAGAGCTGTAGTCACTTGTCAGTTCTACAGTTATGGTGAGTGAAACTACAGCTCCCAGCATAACCTCACCACTGCTCACAGGGGTACTCTACTGGAAAACATATATTTTTTTTTTAATCAACTGGTGCTACAAAGTTAAACAGATTTGTAAATTACTTCAATTTAAAAATCTTAATCCTTCCAGTACTTATTAGCTGCTGTATAAGCGATTCACAGGAAGTTATTTTCTTTTTTAATTTATTCTCTGTCTGACCACAGTGCTCTGTGCTGACACCTTTGTCCTTGTCAAGAACTGTTCATAGTAGGAGCAAATCCCCATAGCAAACCTATCCTGCTCTGGACAGTTCCTGACATGGACAGAGGTGTCAGCAAATAGCACTGTGGTCAGACTGGAAAGAACTACGCAACTTCCTGTGCAGCATACACCAGCTTATAAGTACTGTAAGTATTAAGATTTTAAATAGAAGTAATTTAAAAATCTGTTTTACTTTTATATCAACTGGTGCCAGAAAGTAAATGTTTTCCAGTGGAGTACCCCTTTAAGTAATTCTGGGAGCTGTATATTTAAATGGTGAAAACGTCTTTAACACTTTCCCATTCTGTGGCAACTGGTATATCTGATTATTATGTAGGCAGTACACAACGCTTTTTAAAAAAACGTATACAGGAGCACATTCGAGCTGCAGTCAATCCGCACCATGTGAACGCCTCCACGGTCTCTAGACATTTTCGGGACGTCCGCGGTGGCGATGTCTCTGACATGATTATCTGTGGCATCAAATGTGTTCGCAAACATTTGAGAGGAGGAGATCGGGTTAGAACCCTACGAAACAGAGAGGCCTTTTGGATACATAATCTCCAGACCACTCATCCTAGTGGCCTGAATCTTAGAAATGATTTGATTCTCCATTACTAATTGATTCCATTTTTTAGGGCATTATCTATATTGTGCGGTTTTTCCTTGCGGTTTTTCTATGTTTAGTTTTTTCTTTATAATTATTTTTTTTTTGTCTTATGTTTTGTTTATTTTCATGAACATAGGATATACATTGTTCCATTATTGCATTTTGTGTGGAATTTTATGTGCAACAATATCTTATTACTACTTACAGGTTTTACCTTTAAGTGTTTGTCAGGGTTAATCTGTCGAGGTAACCGAGTGGGTTAATTATTATGGACTTGGTCCAGCAGACTCCTCCCTTCCTCGGACAGATGCCCGTATATAACCTGTCTTTGTAGTGATTTTACAATGTGCTGAGACAAAGGGTGCATACCCGAAACGCGTCCACGCTGCTCATTGGTTGTTTGTTACCTGGCTGAGTCCCGCTTGCATGCGGTTTTATGGGATCTGAATAAACAGAATTTTTCATCGTACCACTGGCTACCTATTTCTGTTCTATCGATTTGTAAATTACTTCAATTTAAAAATCTTAATCCTTCCAGTACTTATTAGCTGCTGTATAAGCGATTCACGGGAAGTTCTTTTCTTTTTTTAATTTATTCTCTGTCTGACCACAGTGCTCTGTGCTGACACCTTTGTCCATGTCAAGAACTGTCCATAGTAGGAGCAAATTCCCATAGCAAACCTATCCTGCTCTGAACAGTTCCTGACATGGACAGAGGTGTCAGCAAATAGCACTGTTTTCAGACTGGAAAGAACTACACAACTTCCTGTGGAGCATACACCAGCTTATAAGTACTGTAAGTAGTAAGATTTTAAATAAAGTAATTTAAAAATCTGTTTTACTTTTGTATCAACTGGTGCCAGAAAGTTAATGTTTTCTAGTGGAGTACCCCTTTAAGTAATTCTGGGAGCTGTATATTTAAATGGTGAAAAAGTCTTTAACACTTTTCCATTATGTGACAACTGGTATATCTGATTATTATACTGGAATTTCTCACAATGCGCTACAACAGTGGTGTCTGTCACAACAGGCTAAAAACTTACTGGGGAGAGGAGGAGGTATGGGGGTGACACCATTTTCTACCACACCGGTTGACACCAACCCTAGCAACGCCACTGTCACCTCATACACCACCACCCAGCCCCCCCCCCCCTCATACCCCATCCTCAGTCTCCTCTTCACCTAATACATCACCACCCAGCCCCCTCATACCCCATCCTCAGTCTCCTCTTCACCTAATACATCACCACCCAGCCCCCTCATACCCCATCCTCAGTCTCCTCATCACCTTAAACACCACCTGCCAGCCCCTCCCTCGTACCCCATCCTCAGTCTCCTCATACACCGCCACGCAGCCCCCCAGTACCCTATCCTCAATCTCCTCATCACCACATACACCACCACCCAACCCCCCTTCACCCTATCCTCAGTCTCCTCATCACCTCATACATCGCCACCCTGCCCACCCCATACCCCATCCTCATTCTCATCATACACCACCTCCCAGCCCACCCTGTACCCCATCCTCAGTCTCCTCATCACATCATACACCGCCACCAAGCCCCCCGTACCCTATCCTTAGTCTCCACATCACCTCATACACCACCACCCAACCCCCCTGCACCCAATTCTCAGTCTCCTCATACACCACCACCCAGCCCCCCCTGCACCCCATCCTCAGTCTCTTCATCACCTCATACACCGCCACCCAGCCCCCCTTGCACCCCATCCTCATTCTCATCATACACCACCTCCCAGCCCCCCCTGTACCCCATCCTCAGTCTCCTCATCACCTCATACACTGCCACCAAACCCCCCTTACCCTATCCTTAGTCTCCTCATCACATCCTACATCACCACCCAGCCCCCGTACCCTATCCTCAGTCTCCTCTTCACCTCATACACCACCACCCAGCCCCCCCTGCACCCCATTCTCATTCTCATCATAAACCAATACCCAGCCCCCCCAAACCCCATCCTCAGTCTCCTCATACACCACCACCCCTCCCCCATCCATACCGCATGCTCAGTTTCCTCATACACCACCATCCAGCCCCCCACACCCCATCATCAGTCTCCTCATCACCTCATACACCGCCCCCCAGCCCCCCAGTACCCTATCCTCAGTCTCCTCATCATCTCATGCACCACCACCCAGTACCCCCAGTACCCCATCCTCATTCTCCTCATCATCTCGTACACCCCCACCCAGCCCCCCCTGCACCCCATCCTCAGTCTCCTAATACACCACAATCCAGTCCCCCCTGCACCCCATCCTCAGTCTCTTCATCAACTCATACACCGACACCCAGCCCCCCTAGTACACCATCATCAGTCTTCTCCACCTCATACACTACCACCCAGCCCCCCCTGCACCCCATCATCAGTCTCCTCATACATCACCACCCAGCCCCCCGTGCACCCCATCATCAGTCTCCTCTTCACCTCATACACCACCACCCAGCCCCCCCATACCCCATCCTCAGTCTCTTCATCACCTCATACACCGCCACCCAGCCCCCCTTGCACCCCATCCTCATTCTCATCATACACCACCTCCCAGCCCCCCCTGTACCCCATCCTCAGTCTCCTCATCACCTCATACACTGCCACCAAACCCCCCTTACCCTATCCTTAGTCTCCTCATCACATCCTACATCACCACCCAGCCCCCGTACCCTATCCTCAGTCTCCTCTTCACCTCATACACCACCACCCAGCCCCCCCTGCACCCCATTCTCATTCTCATCATAAACCAATACCCAGCCCCCCCAAACCCCATCCTCAGTCTCCTCATACACCACCACCCCTCCCCCATCCATACCGCATGCTCAGTTTCCTCATACACCACCATCCAGCCCCCCACACCCCATCATCAGTCTCCTCATCACCTCATACACCGCCCCCCAGCCCCCCAGTACCCTATCCTCAGTCTCCTCATCATCTCATGCACCACCACCCAGTACCCCCCGTACCCCATCCTCATTCTCCTCATCATCTCGTACACCCCCACCCAGCCCCCCCTGCACCCCATCCTCAGTCTCCTAATACACCACAATCCAGTCCCCCCTGCACCCCATCCTCAGTCTCTTCATCAACTCATACACCGACACCCAGCCCCCCTAGTACACCATCATCAGTCTTCTCCACCTCATACACTACCACCCAGCCCCCCCTGCACCCCATCATCAGTCTCCTCATACATCACCACCCAGCCCCCCGTGCACCCCATCATCAGTCTCCTCTTCACCTCATACACCACCACCCAGCCCCCCCATACCCCATCCTCAGTCTCCTCATCACCTCATACACCACTACCCAGCACCCCCCAGTACCCCATCCTCAGTCTCCTCATCACCTCAAACACCACCTCCCAGCCCCCCCTCGTACCCCATCCTCAGTCTCCTCATACACCGCCACGCAGCCCCCCAGTACCCTATCCTCAGTCTCCTCATCACCACATACACCACCACCCAACCCCCCTTCACCCTATCCTCAGTCTCCTCATCACCTCATACACCGCCACCCAGCCCACCCCATACCCCATTCTCATTCTCATCATACACCACATCCCAGCCCACCCCGTACCCCATCCTCAGTCTCCTCATCACATCATACACCGCCACCAAGCCCCTTGTACCCTATCCTTAGTCTCCTCATCACCTCATACAACACAACCCAGCCCCCCGTACCCTATCCTCAGTCTCCTCATCACCTCATACACCACCATCCAACCCCCCTGCACCCAATTAACAGTCTCCTCATACACCACCACTCAGCCCCCCCTGCACCCCATCCTCAGTCTCTTCATCACCTCATACACCGCCACCCAGCCCCCCTTGCGCCCAATCCTCAGCCTCATCGTACACCACAAACCCAGCCCCACCTGCACCCCATCCTCATTCTCATCATATACCACCTCCCAGCCCACCCCGTACCCTATCCTCAGTTTCCTCTTCATCTTATATACCACCACCCAGCCCCCCCTGCACCCCATTCTCATTCTCATCATAAACCACCACCCAGCCCCCCGTACCCCATCCTCAGTCTCCTCAAACACCGCCACCCAGCCCGCAGTACCCCATCCTCAGTCTCCTCATCACCTCACACACCATCACCCAGCCCCCCGTACCCCATCCTCAGTCTCCTTATCACCTCATACACCGCCACCCAGCCCCCCCCCGTACCTCATCCCCCATCCTCAGTCTCCTCATACACCGCCACCCAGCCCCCAGTACCCCATCCTCAGTCTCCTCATCACCTCATGCACCACCACCCAGTCCCCCCGTACCCCATCCTCAGTCTCCTCATCATCTCGTACACCCCCACCCAGCCCCCCCAGTACCCTATCCTCAGTCTCCTTCTCATCACCTCATACACTGCCATCGAGTCGAACCCCCCCCCCCCAGCACCCCATCCTCAGTCAATCCCCCGAGCACCCCATCCTCAGTCTCCTCATTGTTAGTTACCCCCACTATCTGTGGTCTCCTCATCAACCACCCCCCCCGACTCATCAATGAATAACCCCCAGAGCCCCAGTCTCCTCATCAGTCAGTCAATCAATCAGGCCCCCCTCCCCCCGCCCTCTTTCTCCTCATCAATCACCCCATCCTCAGACTCCTCATCAATGAATAAAACAAACACACAATGTCCTCATGAGTTTATCACCCCCAGACCCCAGCACCCCCCTCCGGCAGCCTGTCACATGTCTCCTCACCTTCTCACTGCAGCGATGTGGGACGGGCGGCTGCACCTGCCTCTGCATGGTATCGATAACACAGGGCCAGAGGCAGGGATGCATCAGGGGCTTTGTGCTGACGTGCATGCGTGCCGGTGGGGAGCACGTCTACTCCCATCAGCCCCAGCCCCTGTGGGCCACCCTGGCTATGGGGCCCGGTCGCGATTGTGACCCCTGTGACCTCCATAGCTATGCCACTGCCTCTATATGACCTATGTGATGAATATGATCTATTTGGTATGTGATCTATATGATGCAGGGGTGGCGGTTGTTCTGTCTTCTCAGTGGCATCTGGCACAGGAGGTTACATGTTCCATGCTGCTGGCAGACTTGTTGTCTTAGGGGTGATGACGGATCCTACTGTGCTGAATACTCTCTCTGATTCTACACTTGAGGGTGGATAAAATATCCCTGGTTGTTGTCAGATTTATCCCAGTGTTAAAATGCACACTAAGGTATCGGAACACACAATGGGCTTTTTCCAAGCGTTTCCAGAAATTAAATAACCTATAATAGACTGACACAAGAAAGTGTCCACAAAATGCTTTATTATTTACAAAAATGATTAAATACAGCAAAATGAGAGCATTCCCATTTTAAAATGGCCCACCCCTAAAAAACATCAACCCCAAAAACACAAGATGGGGTGCACATATTGGAATATTCCCAGAGACAACGATCAAACAACAGTGTCACATCTCCCTCATAGTGCACGCCATTATGCCATATGATTTACAAACAGTATTAGTTACCTGTTATTGACATGCTGAGGAATGAGAGAGTACACCCCACCACCACCTCAATACGTGTTCTGAATATTTGTCAGGAAGTGGGGGTGGGTGCAACTGCCTGCCTTATAGGGGTACTCCACTGGAAAACATTTTCTTTTAAATAAACTGATGCCAGAAAGTTATACAGATTTATAAATTACTTCTATTAAAAAATCTTAACCCTTCCAGTACTTATCAGCTGTTGTATACTACAGAGGAAGTTTTTTTCTTTTTGAATTTCCTTTCTGTCTGTCCACAGTGCTCTATGCTGACACCTCTGTCTATTTTAGGAACTGTTCAGAGCAGGAGAAAATCCCCATGGCAAATCTCTCCTGCTCTGGAAAGTTCCAGAAATTGATAGATGTTTCAGCAGAGAGCACTGTGGTCAGACAGAAAAGAAATTCAAAAATAAAAACTTCCTTTGGAGCATTCAGCAGCTGATAAGTACTGGAAGGATTAATATATTTTAATAGAAGTAATTTACAAATCTGTTTAACTTTCTGACACCTGTCGATTTAAAATAAAATGTATTTAAAGGGTTACTCCACTGCTAGACATCTTATCCCCTATCCCAGCAATGGGACCCCCTTGATCTTCCGCTGCACTTGGCATTCAAAACAAATGCTGGGTTCTGGCGGCAGTGGTGGTTATGTCATGGTTATGCCCCTCGTGAATTCACGACACACACCCCTTTCATAGACATGAATAGAGTGGGTGTGATGTCACCAGGGGGTGTGGCCATGATGTCACAATCACGGCCTCCATCTTTGAGTGATCTAAGAAAAACTTGCTACACTATTACTATACACCACTAGAGGGATCCCTGGGTCAACATGATATAAAATGATATAAAGACATAATATGATATGTAAGGAACATGGGGTGGGGGGATTTATCAAATTATTTGGTCTTTTTTTTTGTTTACTTTTGTCGCAAATTACCAGGCGCAGTCACTTTTTGCATTTTTTGGTGCGATAAACCTAATAGGTCAGAAACCAAAGTGTCACGATGCCGGCTGGCAGGTAGTGGACCCTCTGTGCCAGAGAGGGATTGGCGTGGACCGTGCTAGTGGACCGGTTCTAAGCCACTACTGGTTTTCACCAGAGCCCGCCGCAAAGCGGGATGGTCTTGCTGCGGCGGTAGTGACCAGGTCGTATCCACTAGCAACGGCTCACCTCTCTGGCTGCTGAAGATAGGCGCGGTACAAGGGAGTAGGCAGAAGCAAGGTCGGACGTAGCAGAAGGTCGGGGCAGGCAGCAAGGATCGTAGTCAGGGGCAACGGCAGAAGGTCTGGAAACACAGGCAAGGAACACACAAGGAAACGCTTTCACTGGCACTAAGGCAACAAGATCCGGCAAGGGAGTGCAAGGGAAGTGAGGTAATATAGGGAAGTGCACAGGTGAAAACCCTAATTGGAACCACTGCGCCAATCAGCGGCGCAGTGGCCCTTTAAATCGCAGAGACCCGGCGCGCGCGCGCCCTAGGGAGCGGGGCCGCGCGCGCCGGGACAGAACAGACGGGGAGCGAGTCAGGTAGGGGAGCCGGGGTGCGCATCGCGAGCGGGCGCTACCCGCATCGCGAATCGCATCCCGGCTGGCAGCAGGATCGCAGCGCCCCGGGTCAGAGGACGTGACCGGAGCGCTGCAGCGGAGGGAGTGAAGCGAGCGCTCCGGGGAGGAGCGGGGACCCGGAGCGCTCGGCGTAACAGTACCCCCCCCCTTGGGTCTCCCCCTCTTCTTGGAGCCTGAGAACCTGAGGAGCAGACTTTTGTCAAGGATGTTGTCCTCAGGTTCCCAGGATCTCTCTTCAGGACCACAACCCTCCCAGTCTACTAAAAAAAAATTTTTCCCTCTGACCTTTTTGGCAGCCAAAATTTCCTTGACCGAGAAGACGTCCGAGGAGCCGGAAACAGGAGTGGGAGGAACAGATTTGGGAGAAAAACGGTTGAGGATGAGTGGTTTGAGAAGAGAGACGTGAAAGGCATTAGGGATACGAAGAGAAGGAGGAAGAAGAAGTTTATAAGAGACAGGATTAATTTGACACAAAATTTTGAAAGGACCAAGATAGCGTGGTCCCAACTTGTAGCTAGGGACACGGAAGCGGACATATTTAGCGGAGAGCCATACCTTGTCTCCAGGGGAAAAAACGGGGGGAGCTCTTCTTTTCTTATCCGCGAACCTCTTCATGCGTGAAGAAGCCTGTAAGAGAGAATTTTGGGTCTCTCTCCATATAATGGAAAGGTCACGAGAAATTTCATCCACAGCGGGCAGACCAGAGGGCAAGGGGGTAGGGAGGGGGGGGAAGAGGGTGACGGCCGTACACCACGAAAAATGGGGATTTGGAGGAAGATTCAGAGACCCTGAAGTTATACGAAAATTCGGCCCATGGAAGGAGATCTGCCCAGTCATCCTGGCGGGAGGAAACAAAATGTCGCAAATAATCACCCAGGATCTGGTTAATTCTTTCTACTTGTCCATTGGACTGGGGATGATATGCAGAGGAAAAATTTAATTTAATCTTGAGTTGTTTACAGAGAGCCCTCCAGAATTTAGACACGAATTGGACCCCTCTATCCGAGACAATCTGCGTAGGCAACCCGTGAAGACGAAAAATGTGTACAAAAAATTGTTTAGCCAACTGAGGCGCAGAAGGAAGACCAGGAAGAGGGATGAAATGTGCCATTTTGGAGAATCGATCAACGACCACCCAAATAACGGTGTTGCCACGGGAAGGGGGTAAATCAGTAATAAAATCCATACCAATCAGAGACCAAGGCTGTTCGGGGACAGGCAGAGGATGAAGAAAACCAGCGGGCTTCTGGCGAGGAGTCTTATCCCGGGCACAGATAGTGCAGGCTCGCACAAAGTCCCCAACATCCGTCTCCAGAGTCGGCCACCAATAGAAGCGGGAGATGAGTTGCACAGATTTCTTGATGCCCGCATGACCTGCGAGATGGGAGGAGTGACCCCATTTGAGGATTCCGAGGCGTTGGCGTGGAGAAACAAAGGTCTTTCCTGGAGGAGTCTGCCTGATGGAGGCAGGAGAAGTGGAGATCAGGCAGTCAGGTGGAATGATGTGTTGCGGAGGGAGATCAACTTCTGAGGCATCCGAGGAACGAGAGAGAGCATCGGCCCTAATGTTCTTATCGGCAGGACGAAAGTGAATCTCAAAATTAAATCGGGCAAAGAACAGAGACCACCGGGCCTGGCGAGGATTCAGCCGTTGGGCAGACTGGAGGTAGGAGAGGTTCTTGTGGTCGGTGTAGATAATAACAGGAAATCTTGATCCCTCCAGCAGATGCCTCCATTCCTCAAGTGCTAATTTAATGGCTAGAAGCTCTCGATCCCCGATGGAGTAGTTCCTCTCCGCTGGAGAGAAGGTCCTAGAGAAAAAACCACAAGTGACAGCATGCCCGGAAGGATTTTTTTGTAGAAGAACAGCTCCAGCTCCTACTGAGGAGGCATCAACCTCCAATAGGAAGGGTTTGGAAGGGTCAGGCCTGGAGAGCACGGGAGCCGAAGAAAAGGCAGACTTGAGTCGTTTAAAGGAGTCTTCTGCTTGAGGAGGCCAGGACTTGGGATCAGCATTTTTCTTGGTTAAAGCCACGATAGGAGCCACAATGGTAGAAAAATGTGGAATAAATTGCCTGTAATAATTGGCGAACCCCAAAAAGCGTTGGATAGCACGGAGTCCGGAGGGGCGTGGCCAATTTAAGACGGCAGAGAGTTTGTCTGGATCCATCTGTAGTCCCTGGCCAGAGACCAAATATCCTAGAAAAGGAAGAGATTGGCATTCAAACAGACATTTCTCAATTTTGGCATAGAGTTGGTTGTCACGAAGTCTCTGAAGAACCATACGGACATGCTGGCGGTGTTCTTCTAGATTGGCAGAAAAAATTAGGATATCGTCCAGATATACCACAACACAGGAGTATAACAGATCACGAAAAATTTCATTGACAAAGTCTTGGAAGACGGCAGGGGCATTGCACAGTCCAAAGGGCATGACCAGATACTCAAAGTGTCCATCTCTGGTGTTAAATGCCGTTTTCCACTCGTCCCCCTCTCTGATGCGGATGAGGTTATAGGCGCCTCTTAAGTCCAATTTAGTGAAGATGTGGGCACCTTGGAGGCGATCAAAGAGTTCAGAGATGAGGGGTAAGGGGTAGCGGTTCTTAACCGTGATTTTATTAAGACCGCGGTAGTCAATGCAAGGACGTAGGGAGCCATCTTTTTTGGACACAAAGAAAAATCCGGCTCCGGCAGGAGAGGAGGATTTACGGATAAAGCCCTTTTTTAGATTCTCCTGGACGTATTCGGACATGGCAAGAGTCTCTGGGGCAGAGAGAGGATAAATTCTGCCCCGGGGTGGAGTGGTACCGGGAGGAGGTCGATAGGGCAATCATAAGGCCTGTGAGGAGGTAGAGTCTCAGCTTGTTTTTTGCAGAAAACATCCGCGAAGTCCATATAGGCCTTAGGGAGACCGGTTACTGGAGGAACCACAGAGTTACGGCAAGGGTTACTGGGAACCGGTTTTAGACAGTTCTTGGAACAAGAGGACCCCCAACTCTTGATCTCCCCAGTGGACCAATCCAGGGTTGGGGAATGAAGTTGAAGCCAGGGAAGTCCAAGGAGAATCTCCGAGGTGCAATTGGGGAGGACCAAAAGTTCAATCCTCTCATGATGAGATCCGATGCTCATAAGAAGGGGCTCCGTGCGGAAACGTATGGTACAGTCCAATCTTTCATTATTTACACAATTGATGTAGAGGGGTCTGGCGAGACTGGTCACTGGGATGTTGAACCTGTTGACGAGAGAGGCCAAAATAAAATTTCCTGCAGATCCAGAGTCCAAGAAGGCCACTGTAGAGAAGGAGAAGGCAGAGGCAGACATCCGCACAGGCACAGTAAGACGTGGAGAAGCAGAGTAGACATCAAGGACTGTCTCACCTTTGTGCGGAGTCAGCGTACGTCTTTCCAGGCGGGGAGGACGGATAGGACAATCCCTCAGGAAGTGTTCGGTACTAGCACAGTACAGGCAGAGGTTCTCCATACGGCGTCGTGTCCTCTCTTGAGGTGTCAGGCGAGACCGGTCGACCTGCATAGCCTCCACGGCGGGAGGCACAGGAACAGATTGCAGGGGACCAGAGGAGAGAGGAGCCGAGGAGACGAAACGCCTCGTGCGAACAGAGTCCATATCTTGGCGGAGTTCCTGACGCCTTTCAGAAAAACGCATGTCAATGCGAGTGGCTAGGTGAATAAGTTCATGTAGATTAGCAGGAATTTCTCGTGCGGCCAGAACATCTTTAATGTTGCTGGATAGGCCTTTTTTGAAGGTCGCGCAGAGGGCCTCATTATTCCAGGACAATTCTGAAGCAAGTGTACGGAATTGTACGGCATACTCGCCAACGGAAGAATTACCCTGGACCAGGTTCAACAGGGCAGTCTCAGCAGAAGAGGCTCGGGCAGGTTCCTCAAAGACACTTCGGATTTCCGAGAAGAAGGAGTGTACAGAGGCAGTGACGGGGTCATTGCGGTCCCAGAGCGGTGTGGCCCATGACAGGGCTTTTCCGGACAGAAGACTGACTACGAAAGCCACCTTAGACCTTTCAGTGGGAAACAGGTCCAACATCATCTCCAGATGCAGGGAACATTGGGAAAGAAAGCCACGGCAAAACTTAGAGTCCCCATCAAATTTATCCGGCAAGGATAAGCGTATCCCAGGAGCGGCCACTCGCTGCGGAGGAGGTGCAGGAGCTGGCGGAGGAGATGACTGCTGAAGCTGTGGTAGCAACTGTTGTAGCATAACGGTCAGTTGAGACAGCTGTTGGCCTTGTTGCGCTATCTGTTGTGACTGCTGGGCGACCACCGTGGTGAGGTCAGCGACAACTGGCAGAGGAACTTCAGCGGGATCCATGGCCGGATCTACTGTCACGATGCCGGCTGGCAGGTAGTGGACCCTCTGTGCCAGAGAGGGATTGGCGTGGACCGTGCTAGTGGACCGGTTCTAAGCCACTACTGGTTTTCACCAGAGCCCGCCGCAAAGCGGGATGGTCTTGCTGCGGCGGTAGTGACCAGGTCGTATCCACTAGCAACGGCTCACCTCTCTGGCTGCTGAAGATAGGCGCGGTACAAGGGAGTAGGCAGAAGCAAGGTCGGACGTAGCAGAAGGTCGGGGCAGGCAGCAAGGATCGTAGTCAGGGGCAACGGCAGAAGGTCTGGAAACACAGGCAAGGAACACACAAGGAACGCTTTCACTGGCACTAAGGCAACAAGATCCGGCAAGGGAGTGCAAGGGAAGTGAGGTAATATAGGGAAGTGCACAGGTGAAAACCCTAATTGGAACCACTGCGCCAATCAGCGGCGCAGTGGCCCTTTAAATCGCAGAGACCCGGCGCGCGCGCGCCCTAGGGAGCGGGGCCGCGCGCGCCGGGACAGAACAGACGGGGAGCGAGTCAGGTAGGGGAGCCGGGGTGCGCATCGCGAGCGGGCGCTACCCGCATCGCGAATCGCATCCCGGCTGGCAGCAGGATCGCAGCGCCCCGGGTCAGAGGACGTGACCGGAGCGCTGCAGCGGAGGGAGTGAAGCGAGCGCTCCGGGGAGGAGCGGGGACCCGGAGCGCTCGGCGTAACACAAAGTCTTGTATTTCAGTTGAATATTTAGTCAGGAAGGTGCAGTGGTAACAAATTCACTATCTGCAACTTTTCTAAAAGTCACAAATTTTGAGGGCAAAAGGCTCTGAAGAGTCGGAAACCTAAGTAAGCCTGGACCACACTTAAAATATCGTAGAGTCACATCTTTTTTTTTCTATTTGAGCAATAGTTATCAAACACCTTGCGACAAAAACACTTCACAAGAGTTGATCAATATCCCCAATGATATCCATCTTTTACATGGATCATATGAATTAGTAAATATTTACAATCATAATATTTAATATATTCATGATCAATAACTAGTGGATGCATCAATAGTGAGCAATTAAATAATTTAATTTATAATTATATTGTATGGGTATTAATGTAATCATGGATTTAATTTAAAAAAACTAAACAAAACATTATAAATCCACAGCCCCTGCCCCACAGCTCCAAGGAGATCACATAATTCAGGATCTGGGAGATGGAAAATCTGTAACTCCACATCCTAATATACAAACCCTTCTATATTGCATCACTTTATTATAATGTTTTGTTATGTCAAGCACAATGCAGATGTATTTATTTGTTCCTGATCCCCTTACAGACTCTTACACCCCCTGCTTATCCTATACCAGATATAAGAGCAGCTGAAATGATTGTGCTGTGTTATTATAAGTCTTAGTCACCATCCATAGTTGTATCTATTTGCGCCCCTGTAACTTGTATCAGCACCTGGGAAATACAAATACTTGTTACTATTTGGTAACATGTAAAGATTAGAATACAAAGCTCTCACCACCAGGTGTCGCTATTGTAACACAATGTATCTGATCTGTATAAACTGTAACTGGAAGGATTTATACTGCTGTGATAGACGATCTCTATGGATAGATGTGATTTAAGGAAGTTATGATTTACCCAAATTTGGGGGTACATTTAACTCTTTCGATAGCTGGTTTTGCACATGGTGTTTTATCCATCCTGAGAATTATTGGGCTTATTTGTTTGTATGGTATTTTAATACCAATGCAGCCCCGAATGGAGTCTGATTATAGGGGGCGCTGTACTGCACAGTAAAGATTTAGGGGTAGTGACCGCTGACCGTGATTGGGATATGAAGGGGGAAAGCAAAGAGCAGACATAAGGAGGACACTGAATGGTTAACTGTGTGGGCGGAGATATTAGCCCCGATACTGGAGGTTCATTGGTTGATCACCGGAGATCATGTGATTGTGATATTCCCGATCTTCGGCTGATCGTTTTCCCGCTCTCTCCCCTTCTATCATATAACACGTGGGGTCAGGCTCTCGGACGATTATTCTCGGTCACTCTCATTGCACATATCGGGGCTCCATATAATGTCGTACAATGTGTGCAGGGTCTTGGTGCCCGGGGGGTGAGCAGTCCTGTAGACCTGGTAATGCTGCCCGAGTGATCGATCCATTCACAAGAATCGTTCTGCCATCTGCTGCTCCCCGCACACACATTATACACCTGACAGATTATTGTGCTGCTATTGATCCTCTCCCATGTGTGTAACATACAGCTCACACACCTGCCCGATCACCATTCCCGCTCGGTACAATGACGACTGCTCTTCTCTACATTGTTGGGGAGAATCGCGGTAAGAAAAAAAAAAAAACTGATTATTTAGAATCGGAAAATACAGCAAACGTTTCGGAATGGGCGGGATATTCAAAACCTTCTCGTCTCGTGTTCAGCCAATCAATGAAAAGGGGAGGGGTCAGGAATGTAAATTTGGTTAAAAGAAACGCCCCCGGATGATGTCATATTTGTTACAGTTCTCTGTCTGGTCCGCTCCTGTGCTATATAATCAGGACTCGGCCGCACTCAGTATTCTGCAGTCTACTCGCTACATAGAGAAGATGTCTGGACGCGGTAAAGGAGGGAAAGGTCTCGGTAAGGGCGGAGCCAAGCGGCACAGGAAGGTGCTCCGGGATAACATCCAGGGCATCACCAAGCCTGCCATCCGCCGTCTAGCTCGCAGGGGAGGCGTGAAGCGCATCTCCGGCCTCATCTATGAAGAGACTCGCGGTGTCCTGAAGGTTTTCCTGGAGAACGTCATCCGTGACGCCGTCACCTACACCGAGCACGCCAAGAGGAAGACCGTCACCGCTATGGACGTGGTGTACGCCCTCAAGCGCCAGGGCCGCACTCTCTACGGCTTCGGAGGTTAATTCTGCTTCTACTCGGCTCCATCTCATCAACCCAAAGGCTCTTCTCAGAGCCGCCCACATGTTCTATGGAAAGGCTATAATTCCTTGTGTCTTCTGTACTGAGAGGTTGTGTGATCGGTGTTTTGCTCTTGTGGTTGCGGTGTTTGTTTTTCCCTTTTCTGCCATAATCTCTGCACCTGATCAGTCTATCGGTGTTTCCCTCTATCTGCTCCGGGGGATCTCCTCTGAATGTTCTGACTACTGCCCTCATCTTCCTCCGTGATTCTAGTTACTGTTACAATCTACACTCATCTTCTCCAGATTACATTACTTCCCTCCCCACCATATCAGTCATTACCTCCCTAAAGAGTCCGTGTTATAGAAGATGCAGATCTCCTGATAATATCCGGGTAACAATTATCTATATCCCGCTATCTGGACAAATAAGCCTTCACTCTATAACACCTGTAGGTTAATGGAGCTGTTCACACCCAAGTATATTGTATATATATATTCCGCCTGTTCTCATAAGCAGGATCCCGGGATTGTTCTCTGCAGTTAACCCTCTCAGTGCTGAGTTCAGTTACTATAGTGATGTAGATCGTGTCCTCTGCAGTGTAATGCGCCTGTGTGATCGGTGCTGCTGGCTTCAGTCTCCCGACACCTGTGACCGTAATTGGTGCAGAGGACACTGAAGGGTTAACTCTAGGCGGAGTTATAGACCCGAATGTTCGCTCATTGGATGATCACCGCAGTTGACTATTTTGAAATCCCCGCTCTTCTTCTGGTCGTTTCTCCCTTTGTCTCGTCCTCTTCCCTGTACACGTGACTACATTCCTCTGGTTTCTGTAAATAGGAAGAAAAAGGCGGCGGAGGGGAAACTGTTAGGGGCCGATCAGGGGGATTCTATTGAGGCCTTTGCGGTAGAAGGAGAGAGGACACTATGTCCGGGGCTGACATCACAATGGTGGGTGTATACGGGGTCTTCCCTGCAGAGTATATAGAGGAGCCGCGTCCCTGTCCTATTCCAGACCTGATACCGATCACATCCTGCAGCCTCCCCCAGCAGCCTGACACCTTCTCCTGAAGAGGAGGCGGCGGGGAAAGTATTTTTGATACCATTTTATTGTTCTATGTATTAAATTACTGGAAAAGATCGCCCAGTGTGAACACTGAACGTGCGGTTGTTTTACAATCTATTTTACCTGTCAGCGATCACCGTGTATTTAGACCTGATGAAGTCTTAGTGGGGGGAGAGATTCCAGGGCCCGTCATTGATGAAATCCTTCCCGATCTGGATATAACGCGTGTCTGTGTGAATATAGCGTTAACTATAGAAAAGCCTTGGATGAATCTTCTGAAAGTAAAATAATTAAAATATGAAAAAAAAAAAATCAAGATGGAACATTAAAACTAATACCAATAAAACGAGGAAAGATGCAAAAAAAGAGAATAAAACATTTATCATGAAGCATAAAAGTAGTCACAGGGCTAGTAGTATTATTGGTTACAATAGATAATAATCTAAACCACTGAAATGCGTCTGGTTACCCCCATCTATGTCACCACACAACTGGAAAATCATTATTTGCGCAAAAAACAAGATTGTGACAACTTTCAATCATTAACTCTTTAGCGAGGACTCTACTCCAGTATTATCACTGGGAACATCCAGACCGCACCTGGACACCACCGATCTCTCCCCTTCAGGCTTCCATGCACGGCCGGTTTATTCACAAGCTGAGACCGAGACAGCGGGAGGGTGATCGGTGTATGAGTGGGAGCGCTGTGCGGTTATCTACACCAGACTTTTACTTATAATTCATGACTAGAATTAATTTCCAAAGATTATAACCAACGGCAGCTGTGCGAGCATTGCGCATAGGATTAGGATCTTTATTGGTGGCATACACACAGTGCGATATCCGGAGCATACAACGATGTTTTATTACGTTTATTTTCTGTAATATTCAGACATTTTCATGTCTCGTTCGTTACATTGTTACAACTAACAGGATTGTTACTTTTTATAACAGAGCTCAGAATTACTTCACTGATGTCGGTTTTACTTGTTAACCCCTTAACTATTTAGTTTTTCTGTGATTTCCATTTATCTAATAATACTAGTAGCCAAAAGGCCCCGAGATTACTTTTGTTTTTATAAATATTTTTTACTCACTAATAAAGTGAACTAGCTGAGCGCATCTACTTTACTATAACTTCCCTCGTTTTATTATATTTATTTTGTTTCCTGTTTATTTATACAGACAAACAGCGACAATCGTGGAATGAGCGGGAAAATAACCAACGGTTTTGTAGCCGGATACAAAGCGCTCAGTGTCTCCAGATAATAAGGTGTCAGGACCGGCCGGCTCTGGGGCGATTATTCCCGGGCACTGTATACAGCGAGTGCCGGGATCTATATGTAACCAGCGATGGAGAAGCGCTGACCCCTGATCGGCTGGAGATCCGATGTGTTCAGGAGGTTACAGTATAGGGGGCGCCATCTCTACACTGCGGTCCAGTCAGTTTTGGAGGATCCGTAAATTACATTGTGAGAAAAATCCTATGGAAACTTATATTCACACTATGGAAGAGTATTAACCCCTCAAATAGCAGCTAATTCATCCCTGATGTGACAGATACAGATGTGCAGAATGTTCTTATCCACCCCATAACAGATCAATCAGTGCAGATCCCTTTCACACCCGAGATCAGCGGTGCCAGCTCTGTAGTAGACAATGTGGGCGGCTCTTAGAAGAGCCTTTGGTGTTCAGGATGGGTCTGGGATAAGCGGTGATCACTTGCTCTTTGCCGCTTTGCTGCTCTCGGTCTTCTTGGGCAGCAGCACGGCCTGGATGTTGGGCAGGACGCCTCCCTGGGCGATGGTCACCCCTCCCAGCAGCTTGTTCAGCTCCTCGTCATTGCGCACGGCCAGCTGCAGGTGACGGGGGATGATGCGGGTCTTCTTGTTGTCCCGGGCGGCATTACCGGCCAATTCCAGGATCTCAGCGGTTAAATACTCCAGCACAGCGGCCAGGTACACGGGAGCACCGGCGCCCACCCTCTCGGCATAGTTCCCTTTGCGGAGAAGCCTGTGCACACGACCGACGGGGAACTGGAGTCCTGCCCGGGATGAGCGGGTCTTTGCCTTAGCCCGAACCTTCCCTCCTTGTTTGCCGCGTCCAGACATAATGGTAAGTGAATCCCAAATGTTCAAGAGAATCCTCTCCGAGATGTAACTATTATTTTCCTTCTGCTGCCTTTTATAGGTTTCAGCTCCGCCCTCCGGCTCCTGTGATTGGGTAGATTTGAATCCGGCCAATGGTGACGAGACTTGACCAATAAATAATTCCCAGGGCGTGGTTTAGGACGCTCCCACAGGTCACATGATTTGCTCCTCCAGTAGAACAGCGAGCAGACAGCATTTCTCATTTGCATGGGCTGCCTATAAATACGGCTGCGGTGGGAGGAGGAAGCATCATTATTCTCTCTCTGTTCTAGTGAAGAAGTATTGTGACTGATCATCATGCCTGATCCCGCCAAGTCTGCTCCAGCGCCCAAGAAAGGCTCCAAGAAAGCCGTGACCAAGACTCAGAAGAAGGACGGCAAGAAGCGGAGGAAGACCAGGAAGGAAAGCTATGCCATCTACGTGTACAAGGTGCTCAAGCAGGTCCACCCTGACACCGGCATCTCCTCCAAGGCCATGGGCATCATGAACTCCTTTGTGAATGATATCTTTGAGCGCATCGCAGGGGAAGCCTCCCGCCTGGCTCACTACAACAAGCGCTCCACCATCACCTCCCGGGAGATCCAGACCGCCGTGCGCCTGCTGCTGCCTGGAGAGCTGGCCAAGCACGCCGTGTCCGAGGGCACCAAGGCCGTCACCAAGTACACCAGCGCCAAGTAACCTGCTCCGCCTCCTGCTGTCACCCCAAAGGCTCTTCTAAGAGCCACCCACATTGTCTATAATAGAGCTGGAGCTTCTCCTGTCTGTATTCCCCGTATTCTCTTCTGTCTATGTGGCCGCTATTCTGTCAGTACAGTCTATTGATACTATATATATTCTGCTCCGGGATCGGGTGAGATCAGAGCGGCGGCTGCGGTTCTCCCTGACTGCAGGGTGTATATTCTCCTGTGCCCACACGTCGTCTCTCCACGATCAATAAATTCTCATTCACTGATCGGGGAATCTATTGATCGGAATCGCTGGGGTTTATTATGAGACACTCATCCTGCTGCTATAATCTTTGTGCACTGACTGGGAGGGGACAATAGAGAAACAAGGAGGATGAGGGTAGTAGTCAGCCACAGAATCAGCCTCTACATCTCGGGGAGATCTCTCCATTGTAATCGGGACCGCGCACACGGCTGATTGTTAACCCTTTAGCGGCATGTTTACTACAATGAAATGACAAAGGACCCGAGCCCGACTCTACACAGCAGGGAGGACACCACAGTATCGGTATTTCTCCGCTCATAGGCAGCATTAATTCTATATAAATCCCGATGGGTCAATGATAATTTATTAATGCCCCTTTCCACACTCACACATTGGCTGATCACAGGACGTTCAGGGTTTGAATTTCCCGCTTCCTCCAGACCCGATAACAATGGAGAGATCCCCCTCATTCTCGTGTATGCCACCAATAAAGATCCTAATCCTATGCGCAATGCTCGCACAGCTGCCGTTGGTTATAATCTTTGGAAATTAATTCTAGTCATGAATTATAAGTAAAAGTCTGGTATAGATAACCGCACAGCGCTCCCACTCATACACCGATCACCCTCCCGCTGTCTCGGTCTCAGGTCTGGAATAGGACAGGGACGCGGCTCCTCTATATACTCTGCAGGGAAGACCCCGTATACACCCACCATTGTGATGTCAGCCCCGGACACAGTGTCCTCTCTCCTACCGCATCAGCCTCACTAGAATCCCCCTGATCGGCCCCAACAGTTTCCCCTCCGCAGCCTTTTTCTTCCTATTTACAGAAACCAGAGGAATGTAGTCACGTGTACAGGGAAGAGGACGAGACAAAGGGAGAAACGACCAGAAGAAGAGCGGGAATTTCAAAATAGTCAACTGCGGTGATCATCCAATGAGCGAACATTCGGGTCTATAACTCCGCCTAGAGTTAACCCTTTAGTGCCCGCTCGTTTCCCCTCTATGCACCAATTACGATCCCAAGTGTCGGGAGACTGAAGCCAGCAGCACCGATCACACACAGGCGCATTACACTGCAGAGGACACGATCTTCATCACTATAGTAACTGAACTCAGCACTGAGAGGGTTAACTGCAGAGAACAATCCCGGGATCCTGCTTATGAGAACAGACGGAATATAGGAGCAGAACAATGGAGAGGATAAGGAATCAGCTCGTTCTATAGATAATTTGGTGGCTCTGAAAAGAGCCTTTGTGTTGTATGCGGGTCTCGGGCAGATCTAAGCTCGCTCCCCACGGATCCTGCGGGCCAGCTGGATGTCTTTGGGCATGATGGTGACCCTCTTGGCATGGATGGCGCACAGATTGGTGTCCTCAAAGAGTCCCACCAGATAAGCCTCGCTGGCCTCCTGCAGGGCCATGACCGCCGAGCTCTGGAAGCGAAGATCGGTCTTGAAGTCCTGGGCGATCTCCCTCACCAGGCGCTGGAAGGGGAGCTTCCGGATCAGCAGCTCAGTGGACTTCTGGTAGCGGCGGATCTCACGGAGAGCCACTGTACCTGGACGGTAGCGGTGAGGCTTCTTCACTCCGCCAGTGGCGGGAGCGCTCTTCCTGGCGGCCTTGGTAGCCAGCTGTTTGCGGGGAGCTTTCCCTCCGGTGGATTTACGAGCGGTCTGCTTGGTCCTGGCCATGATTCTACGTACACAGCGGAGAAGTGATGGGAAGAGAGGAAAGAGCGGAATATTTATACTCCTGGTCTCATCACCATTGGCTCATGTAAACCCCACCCCTGCATCCCATTGGCTGATTCTTACAACCAATGAGCCCGCCAAAATACATGTGACGTCAACAATTGTTCTTTGTTAGAAAGAGGCAGGACCCATCCTCGCCCTATTCGGCCCTTCCCCATTTCGGGTGTTCACACTGAATATAGGGGAGCGGCAGGCAATCAGACTCTATTCGGGACTGCATGACTTTATATAGTAATAAAACTATGCAGCAAACTAACCCTCAGGATGGGGGAAATAATATGTACACAACCTATTACCCAAAGGGTTACATTTATCCCCAAATATCTGGTATATTAATAATTGCCATAATCCCGTCTATCCTTAGGGCGTCATTTATCACAGCAGTGTAAATCCTTATAGTTTATACACAGGATCTACAATGTGTTACAATAGTGACACCTGGTGGAGAGATTTATAATCTTTTTGTTGCCGATTTGTAACTATTTATATTTCCCCCAAGCGCTGACCCTACAAGTGTTACAGAAAGATACAACTATGGTTGGTTACAGAACAGACTCAGCTGAGTGTTCATAAGGGGATCTAGAACTAGTAAAGGCAGATGTATTGGGATTGATAAAATATAATAAAGTGATGATAATATAGAAAGGATTTATATCACTGTATTATATCCTCTATATATCCCAGGGGTTATGACGGACGTTATTCAGCTGTTCACATAAAATGGATGTTTAAAGGGGTATTCCGGTGGAAAATATTTTTTATAGGTCTTTAACTTCCTTGCACCAGTTGACTTATAAACAGATTTGTAAATTACTTCTATTTCATTTTTTTTTAACATTCCAGTACTTTTTAGCAGCTTTATGCCACCGAGGAAATTATTTTCATTTTGAATGTCTTTTCTGTCTTGTCCACAGTGCTCTCTGCTGACACCTCTGTCCGTGTCAGGAACTGTCCAGAGCAGCATAGGTTTGCTATGGAGATTTTCTCCTGCTCTGGACAGTTCCTGATATGGACAGAGGTGTCAGCAGAGAGCACTGTGGACAAGACAAAAAAAATTTCAGAAAGAACAGAATTTCCTCTGTAGCATACAGCTGCTAAAAAGAACAGGAAGGATAAAGATTTTGTAATAGAAGTAATTTACAAATCTGTTTAACTTTCTGGCACCAGTTCATTAAAGAAGAAAAAAAAAACTAGAATACCCCTTTAATAATGGATGAATACTCACAGTGTGAAAGTAGCCGAGCAATCCAAAAATGTAATGGAGATACCTTTTCTAATAAAATTTCCTAGGGTACCAAAAAAAAAAAAAATATATATATATATATATATATATATATATATATATATATATATTAAAAAAAAGATACTATGTGAATAGAACACATGATGACTGCTGACACTGACAGTTGTATTTATTTTATATATATTTCTTACATAGCTGGTCATTAAAAGCACATTACAGTACGAGCCACAGAGACCACATAGGTGTCAGCTATAGCACCTTCACATTAGGGTCAACCCCCATAACATCCCAGTCACAGTGCCCCATAATAATGCCACCCACAGTGCCCCATAATAATGCCAACCACAGTGCCCCATAATAATGCCAACCACAGTGCCCCATAATAATGCCAACCACAGTGCCCCATAATAATGCCAACCACAGTGCCCCATAATAATGCCAACCACAGTGCCCCATAATAATGCCAACCACAGTGCCCCATAATAATGCCAACCACAGTGCCCCATAATAATGCCAACCACAGTGCCCCATAATAATGCCAACCACAGTGCCCCATAATAATGCCACCCACAGTGCCCCATAATAATGCCACCCACAGTGCCCCATAATAATGCCACCCACAGTGCCCCATAATAATGCCAACCACAGTGCCCCATAATAATGCCACCCACAGTGCCCCATAATAATGCCAACCACAGTGCCCCATAATAATGCCAACCACATTATCGGCATATCGGCAAGGTAATTGCCGATAACAATAATGTCAAAAATTGTGAATATCAGTCGATACTATCGGCCAAACTGATAAACGGGGTGAGGAGTACTGTCGCCATCTTAGGGCAAGGCAAGCAGAAGGGCAAATATTATGTGAATAATAGATAGTGTGAACGCAAACCAAAACATAAGGGGAAAATGTGAAACCCTCTATATTTATACGGAGGTGCTGCTCAAGCTTGGATTTTTCTATCTATCTATCTATCTATAATCCAAGGGAAACAGCACCCCAAAAAAAGGAAGTAGCGGTGCACGCAGAGCCGGACCCTGGTCAATGGTCCTATCTGTGATATACATTAATAGAAGTCCGCAGCACACAATCCGAATGAGTGAAAAAAAAGTGAAGTTTTATTCCATAAACAGGTGAAAGTTACAGCGACGGTTCAACCAGCTCTCCTGGTCTTTCTCAAGCATCAGGAGAGCTGGTTGAAACGTCGCTGTAACTTTCACCTGTTTATGGAATAAACTACACTTTTTTTTCACTCATTCGGATTGTGTGCTGCGGACTTCTACTAATGTATATCTATCTATCTATGTATCTATCTCATATCTATCTATCTATCTATCTATCTATCTATCTATCTATCTATCTCATATCTTTCTATATCATATCTATCTATCTATCTATCTTATATCTATCTATCTCATATCTATCTATTTCATATCTATCTATCTCATATCTATCTATCTCATATCTATCTATTTCATATCTATCTATCTCATATCTATCTATCTATCTCATATCTATCTATTTCATATCTATCTATCTCATATCTATCTATCTATCTCATATCTATCTATCTCATATCTATCTATTTCATATCTATCTATCTATCTATCTATCTATCTATCTATCTATCTATCTATCTATCTCATATCTATCTATCTCATATCTATCTATATCATATCTATCTATCTCATATCTATCTATCTATCTATCTATCTCATATCTATCTATCTCATATCTATCTATCTATCTCATATCTATCTATCTATCTCATATCTATCTCATATCTATCTATCTATCTCATATCTATCTATCTCATATCTATCTCATATCTATCTATATCATATCTATCTATATCATATCTATTTATCTATCTCATATCTATCTATCTCATATCTATCTATCTCATATCTATCTATATCATATCTATTTATATCACATCTATTTATCTATCTCATATCTATCTATCTCACATCTATCTATATCATATATATTTATCTATCTCATATCTATCTATCTATCTATCTATCTATCTCATATCTATTTATTTATCTATCTATCTCTCTAATCTTATCTTTACCCGCTAATGTCTGAATATCTGAATTTCCCATTGAAAATACTTGTCCAGCTGTAATATTCAGATGACAACATCCTACTGAGGACCTGATCTCCTGAGGACCCCCCCCCCCCATCTTAGACATCCAAAATAGGCTTAGATACACAGCTAATCAGATAGTATCACACATCATAGGCTTAGATACACAGCTCAGCCATATCACACATCATAAGCTTACATACACAGTTCAGCAGACAGTATCACACATTATAGGCTTAGATACACAGCTCAACAGACAGAATCACACACTGTAGGCTTAGATACACAGCTCAGCGGACAGTATCACACATCATATGCTTAGATACACAGCTCAGCAGACAGTAACATAAAATAGGCTTAGATAAATCAGCTCAGCAGGCAGTATTGCACATCATAGGCTTAGATACATCAACTCAGCAGATATTATCACACATCATAAGGTTAGATTCACAGCTCAGCAGACAGTATCACACATCATAAGCTTAGATACACAGCTCAGCAATATCTTACATCATAAACTTAGATACACAGCTCAACAGACAGTATCACACATCATAAACTTAGATACACAGCTGAGCAGACAGTATCACACATCATAAGCTTAGATACACAGCTCAGCAATATCTCACATCATAAACTTAGATACACAGCTCAACAAACAGTATCACACATCATACGCTTAGATACACAGCTCAGCAGTATCACACATCATAAGCTTAGATACACAGCTCAGTAGTATCTCACATCATAAGCTTAGATACACAGCTCAGCAGTATCACACATCATAAGCTTAGATACACAGCTCAGTAGTATCACACATCATAAGCTTAGATATACAGCTCAGCAGTATCACACATCATAAGCTTAGATACACAGCTCAGCAGTATCACACATCATAAGCTTATATACACAGCTCAGCAGTATCACACATCATAAGCTTAGATACACAGCTCAGCAGTATCACATCATAAGCTTAGATACACAGCTCAGCAGTATCACACATCATAAGCTTCGATACACAGCTCAGTAGTATCTCACATCATAAGCTTAGATACACAGCTCAGCAGTATCACACATCATAAGCTTAGATACACAGTTCAGCAGTATCACACATCATAAGCTTAGATACACAGCTCAGCAGTATCACATCATAAGCTTAGATACACAGCTCAGCAGTATCACATCATAAGCTTAGATACAAAGCTCAGCAGTATCAGACATCATAAGCTTAGATACATAGTTCAGCAGTATCACACATCGTAAGCTTAGATACACAGCTCAGCAATATCACATCATAAGCTTAGATACACAGCTCAGCAGTATCACACATCATAAGCTTAGATACACAGCTCAGCAGTATCACATCATAAGCTTAGATACACAGCTCAGTAGTATCTCACATCATAAGCTTAGATACACAGCTCAGCAGTTTCACATCATAAGCTTAGATACACAGCTCAGCAGTATCACATCATAAGCTTAGATACACAGCTCAGCAGTATCACATCATAAGCTTAGATACACAGCTCAGCAGTATCACACATCATAAGCTTAGATACACAGCTCAGCAGTATCACATCATAAGCTTAGATACACAGCTCAGTAGTATCTCACATCATAAGCTTAGATACACAGCTCAGCAGTATCACACATCATAAGCTTAGATACATAGCTCAGCAGTATCACACATCGTAAGCTTAGATACACAGCTCAGCAGTATCACATCATAAGCTTAGATACACAGCTCAGCAGTATCACACCTCATAAGCTTAGATACATGGCTCAGCAGTATCACATCATAAGCTTAGATACACAGCTCAGCAGTATCACACATCATAAGCTTAGATACACAGCTCAGCAATATCTCACATCATAAACTTAGATACACAGCTCAACAAACAGTATCACACATCATACGCTTAGATACACAGCTCAGCAGTATCACACATCATAAGCTTAGATACACAGCTCAGTAGTATCTCACATCATAAGCTTAGATACACAGCTCAGCAGTATCACACATCATAAGCTTAGATACACAGCTCAGTAGTATCTCACATCATAAGCTTAGATACACAGCTCAGCAGTATCACATCATAAGCTTAGATACACAGCTCAGCAGTATCACACATCATAAGCTTAGATACACAGCTCAGCAGTATCACATCATAAGCTTAGATACACAGCTCAGTAGTATCTCACATCATAAGCTTAGATACACAGCTCAGCAGTATCACACATCATAAGCTTAGATACATAGCTCAGCAGTATCACACATCGTAAGCTTAGATACACAGCTCAGCAGTATCACATCATAAATTTAGATACACAGCTCAGCAGTATCACACCTCATAAGCTTAGATACATGGCTCAGCAGTATCACATCATAAGCTTAGATACACAGCTCAGCAGTATCACACATCATAAGCTTAGATACACAGCTCAGCAATATCTCACATCATAAACTTAGATACACAGCTCAACAAACAGTATCACACATCATACGCTTAGATACACAGCTCAGCAGTATCACACATCATAAGCTTAGATACACAGCTCAGTAGTATCTCACATCATAAGCTTAGATACACAGCTCAGCAGTATCACACATCATAAGCTTAGATACACAGCTCAGTAGTATCACACATCATAAGCTTAGATATACAGCTCAGCAGTATCACACATCATAAGCTTAGATACACAGCTCAGCAGTATCACACATCATAAGCTTATATACACAGCTCAGCAGTATCACACATCATAAGCTTAGATACACAGCTCAGCAGTATCACATCATAAGCTTAGATACACAGCTCAGCAGTATCACACATCATAAGCTTCGATACACAGCTCAGTAGTATCTCACATCATAAGCTTAGATACACAGCTCAGCAGTATCACACATCATAAGCTTAGATACACAGTTCAGCAGTATCACACATCATAAGCTTAGATACACAGCTCAGCAGTATCACATCATAAGCTTAGATACACAGCTCAGCAGTATCACATCATAAGCTTAGATACACAGCTCAGCAGTATCACACATCATAAGCTTAGATACATAGTTCAGCAGTATCACACATCGTAAGCTTAGATACACAGCTCAGCAATATCACATCATAAGCTTAGATACACAGCTCAGCAGTATCACACATCATAAGCTTAGATACACAGCTCAGCAGTATCACATCATAAGCTTAGATACACAGCTCAGTAGTATCTCACATCATAAGCTTAGATACACAGCTCAGCAGTATCACATCATAAGCTTAGATACACAATTCAGCAGTATCACATCATAAGCTTAGATACACAGCTCAGCAGTATCACATCATAAGCTTAGATACACAGCTCAGCAGTATCACATCATAAGCTTAGATACACAGCTCAGTAGTATCTCACATCATAAGCTTAGATACACAGCTCAGCAGTATCACACATCATAAGCTTAGATACATAGCTCAGCAGTATCACACATCGTAAGCTTAGATACACAGCTCAGCAGTATCACATCATAGGCTTAGATACACAGCTCAGCAGTATCACACCTCATAAGCTTAGATACATGGCTCAGCAGTATCACATCATAAGCTTAGATACACAGCTCAGCAGTATCACACATCATAAGCTTAGATACATAGCTCATTAGTATCACACATCATAAGCTTAGATACACAGCTCAGTGGTGTCACACATCATAAGCTTAGATACACAGCTCAGCAGTATCACACATCATAAGCTTAGATACACAGCTCAGCAGTATCACACATCATAAGCTTAGATACATAGCTCAGCAGTATCACACATCGTAAGCTTAGATACACAGCTCAGCAGTATCACATCATAAGCTTAGATACACAGCTCAGCAGTATCACACCTCATAAGCTTAGATACATGGCTCAGCAGTATCACATCATAAGCTTAGATACACAGCTCAGCAGTATCACACATCATAAGCTTAGATACATAGCTCATTAGTATCACACATCATAAGCTTAGATACACAGCTCAGTGGTGTCACACATCATAAGCTTAGATACACAGCTCAGCAGTATCACACATCATAAGCTTATATACACAGCTCAGCACTATCACACATCATAAGCTTAGATACACAGCTCAGAAGTATCAATCCATAAGCTTAGATACACAGCTCAGCAGTATCACACATCATAAGCTTTGATACACAGCTCAGTAGTATCTCACATCATAAGCTTAGATACACAGCTCAGCAGTATCACACATCATAAGCTTAGATACACAGCTCAGCAGTATCATATCATAAGCTTAGATACACAGCTCAGCAGTATCACACATCATAAGCTTAGATACACAGCTTAGCAGTATCACACATCATAAGCTTAGATACACAGCTCAGCAGTATCACACATCATAAGCTTAGATACACAGCTCAGCAGTATCACACATCGTAAGCTTAGATACACAGCTCAGCAGTATCACACATCTTAAGCTTAGATACACAGCTTAGCAGTATCACACATCATAAGCTTAGATACACAGCTCAGCAGTATCACACATCATAAGCTTAGATACACAGCTCAGCAGTATCACACATCATAAGCTTAGATACACAGCTCAGCAGTATCACACATCGTAAGCTTAGATACACAGCTCAGCAGTATCACATCATAAGCTTAGATACACAGCTCAGCAGTATCACACATCATAAGCTTAGATACACAGCTCAGCAGTATCACACATCATAAGCTTAGATACACAGCTCAGCAGTATCACACATCATAAGCTTAGATACACAGCTCAGTAGTATCTCACATCATAAGCTTAGATACACTGCTCAGCAGTATCACACATCATAAGCTTAGATACACAGCTCAGCAGTATCACATCATAAGCTTAGATACACAGATCAGCAGTATCACATCATAAGCTTAGATACACAGATCAGCAGTATCACACATCATAAGCTTAGATACACAGCTCAGCAGTATCACACATCGTAAGCTTAGACACACAGCTCAGCAGTATCACACATCATAAGATTAGATACACAGCTCAGCAGTATCACATCATAAGCTTAGATACACGGCTCAGCAGTATCACATCATAAGCTTAGATACACGGCTCAGCAGTATCACACATCATAAGCTTAGATACACTGCTCAGCAGTATCACACATCATAAGCTTAGATACACAGCTCAGCAGTATCACACATCGTAAGCTTAGATACACAGCTCAGCAGTATCACACATCATAAGCTTAGATACACAGCTCAGCAGTATCACACATCGTAAGCTTAGATACACAGCTCAGCAGTATCACACATCATAAGCTTAGATACACAACTCAGCAGTATCACACATCATAAGCTTAGATACACAGCTCAGCAGTATCACACATCGTAAGCTTAGATACACAGCTCAGCAGTATCACACATCATAAGCTTAGATACACAGCTCAGCAGTATCACACACAGCCCTTCTGTGCCTCTGGCAGTCTCAGCTCCCTGATTGTTCAGCAGGATGGTCTCCATTGTATTAAGGCAGGGCTCCGCTCCCATCACCATGACAACCATCTTGTTTGTATGCTGATCTGCAGCGCACACTCCTGGGATAAGACGCCGGCAAACACATAAGGAGGAGGTAAATATTGGAATCATATTAGCAAAAAAGACAAAGCTTAGATACAATATGTAGATCAGCGGAGTAGATTAACCACCATAGACTTACGGAGCCTGTTGCAAAACTACAATTCCCAGCATGCCCGGACAGCCTATGGTTGTCCGGGCATGCTGGGAGTTGTAGTTTTGTAATAGCTGGAGACAGCCTGACGGGGAAACACTGGACAAAAGTATATGGAGCCTCATGAGGGGATCTGTTCAGGGGGCTTGAATAATATTGATTGTGACTGAATAAAATAATTCCTGAGATTTTATTGGTTGTTTCACCTTCATATATAGTAATAAATAATATCACTGTATACTGTACATATAAATAACACCACCATATACTGTATACATAAACAATACCACCATATACTGTACACATAAATAACACCGCCATATATTGTACACATAAATAATACCACCATGTACTGTACATAAAAATAACACCGCCATATGCTGTACACATAAATAATACCGCCATATACTGTACACATAAATAATACCACTGTATACTGTACACATAAACAATACCACCATGTACTGTACATATAAATAACACCACCATATAATGTACACATAAATAATACCGCCATATACTGTACACATAAATAATACCAACGTATACTATACACATAAATAATACAATTGTATACTGTACACATAAATAATACCACAATATACTATACACATACATAATACCAGTGTATACTGTACACAAAAATAATACCACTGTATACTGTACATATAAATAACACAGCCATATACTGTACACATAAACAATACCACCATATACTGTACACATAAACAATACCACCATATACTGTACATATAAATAACACCACCATATACTGTATACATAAATAATACCACCATATACTGTACATATAAATAACACCGCCATATACTATGCACATAAATAATACCAACATGTACTGTACATAAAAATAACACCGCCATATGCTGTACACATAAATAACACCGCCATATACTGTACACATAAATAACACCACCATGTACTGTACACATAAACAATACCACCATATACTGTACATATAAATAACACCACCATATACTGTATACATAAACAATAGCACCATATACTGTACATATAAATAACACTGCCATATACTGTACACATAAATAATACAACCATGTACTGTACATAAAAATAACACCGCCATATGCTGTACACATGAACAATACCACCATGTACTGTACATATAAATAACACCACCATATACTGTACACATAAACAATACCCCCATATACTGTACACATAAATAATGCCACTGTATACTGTACACATAAATAATACCACCGTATACTGTATACATAAATACCACCACCATATACTGTGCACATAAATAATACCACCATATACTGTACACATAAATACCACCGCCTTATATTGTACACATAAATAACACTGCCATATACTGTACACATAAATTACACTGCCATATACTGTACACATAAACAATACCACCATATACTGTACACATAAATACCACCACCATATACTGTACACATAAATAATACCACTGTATACTGTACATATAAATAATAACACTGTATACTGTACACATAAATAATACTGCCATATACTATACAAATAAATAATACCACTGTATACTGTACATATAAATAATAACACTGCCATATACTGTACACATAAATTACACTGCCATATACTGTACACATAAACAATACCACCATATACTGTACACATAAATAATACTGCCATATACTATACAAATAAATAATACCACTGTATACTGTACATATAAATAATAACACTGTATACTGTACACATAAATAATATCTGTCATATACTGTACACATAAATAATACCACTGTATACTGTACACATAAATAATGCCACCATATACTGTATACATAAATAATGCCGCCATATACAGTGGGGATCAGAAGTTTGGGCACCCCAGGTAAAAAATTGTATTAATGTGCATAAAGAAGCCAAGGAAAGATGGAAAAATCTCCAAAAGGCATCAAATTACAGATTAGACATTCTTATAATATGTCACCAAAGTTAGATAAATAATACAACTGTTTACTGTACACATAAATAACACCGCTATTTACTGTACACATAAACAATACCCCCATATACTGTACATATAAATAATACCGCCATATACTGTACACATAAACAATACCCCCATATACTGTACACATAAACAATACCCCCATATTCTGTACACATAAATAATACCGCCATATTCTGTACACTTGAATTTATCTCCGCCGTCATTTCCACGCTGATCCCCAGTTCTCCCTCCTGTTCAGCCCATTAACAGCTTTGTTACTCCTGAGTATACGGGGAAACGGGGGATCAGCGCCGGAATGAAGGCGGAGGTAATAAATATATATATATTTTTTTCCCTAAAGGATGGACAATGCCGGCAAAAATCTGGTAATCTGCCTCGATATAATTAACACTGCCATATACTATGTATATATACCTTAAACTGACATAAAATATATATAAATGATGGTGCCATATAGTGCATGTATATAATGCTGTTACTGTTCATATAATTGAAGGTTGTATTATTATCCCCCCCCCCCCCCCCCCCCCTTATGGCTTTATTGCCCCCTCTGGCCTTTTTGCAGCAGCTAAAGGTGGGCAGGAAACCAAAAACAGCCGAAGCGGGCGAATTATGCACTTTGTGCAACTCCAATTGACATTAATGGTAGTTACATAAATAGCCCAGCCCTTCGAGCTCTGGGAGTTGTAGTTTTGCAACAGCTGGAGGCACATTGATTGGGAAATATTGTCATACTACGTTACTTTTCAGATCTTTTGCTGACGTCACTTATGGAACTTCTAAAAAAAAGTTTTAACTGCAATTCCCTCTCTTATCCACCAGAGGGCAGTGACAGCTGCAGCAATGCCCCCTCCTCATACTCAACATTCTCCAGAGGCCCAGGATCTCCCAGAGGTAAGAAAAAAAAAAAAAAAAAACATTATTCCAAAATCCTACGATCTGCTGCAAAATGTTCTGTAAAAACAATAAACCTTCTTAATCCCTTAATGGCCCAGGATATTTTTTATTTATTTATTTATTTTTTGCAATTTCATGTTTTCCTATTATTCCATCTATAGATCTACAGAGCCACATAAGGGTTGATTTTTGCAGGACCTACTGTGTTTTGTAAAGACATTTTTTATTTTACTGTAAAAAAATTAATAAAAAAAAAAAAAATAAATATATATATATATATATATATATATATATATGGCTTTATTTATTTACTATTCTGTACTACTTTTTTGCACTAAATTACATTTGCACTAAATTAAAAGCCCCTGAGGGCTTTTTATTTATTTTATTTTTTATTTTTTTGCATCGGAATCTGTATTTCTCATTAGTATCATTTTAGTCTAGATGGGACTTTTTTTTTTCCCTCTTATAGTTCACTACTTTTTTTCTAGAATGTGATGTGACAAAAAAAAAAATCAGATTTATTTATTTATTTATTTAATATTTTTTTTGTTTTTTTGTTTTTTGCCATTCAATGTCTAGGGTCACTAACTTCACATTTTGATAGTTTGGACAATTCCACACATGGTGATACCAAACATGTTTGTTTGTTTATATAAATATATATATATATATATATATATATATATATATATATATATATATATATATATATTTGTTATTATTATTATTATTATTATTATTATTAATAGGAAAGGGGGCAGTATTTGTATTATATAAGTAGTTTGTTTATATTTTCATAAACATTTTTTGGATTTTTTTTTTTTTTTTTGGACACTTTTTCAGTCTTGAAGTATTATGTACCCAAAAATGTTATTATGAAAAAGTGTTTTACAGCTTGTCCTGCAAAAAGTAAGCCCCCAACACAACAGTATTAGCAGGAAACTAAAAATGTTAGATGATTTTTGTATAAAATAAGGCGCACAATGTATAAATGAGGGTTTTGAATTGTTTTTTGTTCAATTTGCATATCAAACTATTTTTTTCATTATTACGTTTAAAACTATTTTAGTTTCAGTATAAATCAATTGTGCAAGTGACGAGTATAAAAAGTCCTCGTTCTCTTCTCTTCTACTCTAAATTCACTGATTAAATGAGGTAGCTGAAGAATGATTACCAACTTACTGAGGGATCAGGTTACAGCTGCGACCAATAGATGTCTATGGTAAAGGAAGGGGGGGGGAGAGGGAACAGCTGCAGATAGAGAAATTGACACACACACACACACACGCACACACACACAGAGGTTGATGCAGCTTCTAGTAAGTGTTCTGCTTCCTCACTACCATTGGTGAATTTACAATGACACTGCTTAGCACTGCTCTATAATGTCCTCCATGCTGCTGCTACTTTTAAGTGTATGTAAGAGAGAAAGGGACGGGAGCAAAATTTCCATTGTCTAATAGTCTTATAGACATATTGAGGGTGTGCCCCAGGAGCCTGGCAGGTACACACACTAAGCATATACCAAATACCACAAATAATGATACAATAGTATCACTGATACAAAAAGCTTTTCTTCAAAGGAGAGAGGTTTTCCATTTGACCACTAGATGCCAGTGTTGTACCAATAGTGTGTGGCAGTTGCAGTTTCTAGTAAGTTTTCTGCTTCCTTACTATCATTGCTTAATTTATAGTGACACTGCTTATTACTGCTCTATAATGTCCTCCATGCTGCTGCTATTTCTAAGTGTATGTAAGAGAGAGAGGTAGGGTAGAAAAATCTCCATTGGCTAATGGAGCCTTATAGATATATCCAGGGTGTGCCCCAGGAGCCTGGGAGGTACACACACCAAGCATATACCAAATGCCACAAATAATGATACAATAGCTTTTCTTTGTGTGATTTTCCTTCTAACCACCAGATGTCAGTGTTGCACCAGTAGTGTGTGGCAGGTGCCGCTTCATCTCCCCATAGACAGCAGTAAATATAGTAACAACTTCAGTTTGTAACAAAATAATTGACAATTCCTATCGCCCAAGTGACAGGTTTATTTAGTTACAAATTAAGTTTTCGTATAGATTGAAATGTGTTTTTAGACTTATTTTTGTTTTCTCTGTGAGTCAGAGCTGGGCCCCGGTCTAGGATTTCTTCTCTTCAAAATGATGTGCAAATTATTTATTAACATATTTGTTTATTTGTTGTGAATGTAAGAAGTCGATCTGCGTTTATGTTAGAGCAATAAGACGTTGGGAAGGTTTTTGTGTATACCTTGTGCTTACCTGTTTTAGCTGACATGGCAGGCATAGGGGTTTTCAGCCATACTGACTCATACTCCATTACTGAAATGATTTTCTAATGCTGCCTACATTTCCCATGAATCGTCTGGCTTTGCAGATAGGTGTGAAGTCTGATCACTGCACCTAGTCATCTAATTAGAATGCTGGTGCTAAAGGTCACCCCGGGGGGCTGATTAGACCAATATTTCTCAACCAAGATACATCCAGCTTTTGAAAAACTACAACTCCCAGCTATTGTATCATTATTTGTGGCATTTGGTATATGCTTGGTGTGTGTACCTCCCAGGCTTCTGGGGCACACCCTCAATATATCTATAAGGCTCCATTAGCCAATGAAGATTTTGCTTCCCTACCTCTCTCTTTTACATACACTTAGAAGTAGCAGCAGCATGGGGGACATTATAGAGCAGTAATAAGCAGTGTCATTGTAAATTAAGCAATGATAGTAAGGAAGCAGAAAACTTACTAGAAACTGCACCTGCACCTATTGGTACAACACTGGCATCTAGTGGTCAAATGGAAAACCTCACTTTTTTGAAGAAAAGCTTTTGTATCAGTGATACTATTGTGATTACTATAGTATTTGCAGCATTTGGTATATGGTAGGTGTGTGTACCTGCCGGGGACATATGCAGGGGGCTCTACTGGATGCAATAACTGAGAGCCCTGTGCTATTCCATTGAGCTGGATGAGGCAAAACAAAGTGTACCGCACAGTATATGTCCTTTTACTTTTGGACCCTATGTTTGATAGATGCCACTAGGGGGCACCCATCATAACCATACACCGGACATATACATCTTGTACTTCCCTTCTACCGACATTGCTTCTTGCAGGGTAAAAGGAGCCTTAGATAGCTAAGGATCTGAAAAACGTAGAGTGCAGTTTTCAGTCTGACCACTAGATGTCAGTGTTGTGTCTATAGAGTTCAGAAGGTGCAGCTGCATCTCCCCATAGACAGCAGTAAAAACAGTTAAAAGGGTATTCCATGAAAAAAAAACTTTTATTTTTTTTATATTTTTTTTTAATCTGGCTTCAGAAAATTAAACATATTTGTAAATTACTTCTATTAAAAAATGTTGATCCTTTAAGTAGTTCTGAGCTGCTGAAGTTGAGTTGTTATTTTCCTTCTGACAATAGTGCTGGCACCTCAGGCACTGTCCAAAGTAGGAGCAAATCCCCATAGCAAACCTCTAATGCTTCGGACAGTTCCTGAGACAAGCAGAGGTGTCAGCAGAAAGCACTGTTGTCAGAAAGAAAAGAAGAACTCAACTTCAGCAGCTGATAACTACTGGAAGGATTACAATTTTTATTTTTTTTTAAATAGAAGTAATTTACAAATCTGTTTAACTTTCTGGAGACAATTGATATTTAATTAATTTTTTCCCCTGGAATACCCCTTTAAGACAACTTGTGAAATAAAATAATAAATAAATAAAAATATTAATTAATAAAAAATAAAATAAATAAATAAATTAAAAAAAAAAACGCAATTTCTATTTTCTGAGTTACGGATCACAGGGTGACGGTAATGTTCTCCACCACAGACATCATGTACCCATTGTCCATCAACCTGGGCACCAAACCTCAGTCGCTCCCCGGTACCATCTGTATAGAGATGTCTGGCAGCGGGATGAGGAGTAGGATCCAGGTGAATAAACCTTATTACTCTGCTCGGTCACATGACGCACGCAGCTCCGGGAGCACGACGTGTCGCTTTACTTCTGTCATTTTTGCCGATCTTGGCAGAGCTAACACGTGGAACAGTCCATTACTTCTCCAGAGGGGGCGGCAGGGACCATTCATCTCACATCAGACACCTTCATTTACCGAGGCACCAACCCCGTAGTAAGTGTTCGCACCGCACATACACCTGAACTGCACACGATTGGACCTCTACTCCATTCACATCCAAAGCTGCACTCACTATGATGTTCAAGGTCCTGTTGAGATAGTGGGCAGAATTCTGAATGCAGCTCTGGAGTGACAGGAGTATATATCC